>NW_028258381.1:25525702-25678840 GCF_053883595.1 Heterocephalus glaber
AGGAATAAAGATAGGAAATGAAGAAGTCAAATTGTCATTATTTGCAGATGACATGATACTCTATATAGAAGACCCCAAGAACTCCACCAAAAGTCTTCTAGACTTAATAACCAAATTCAGTAAAGTAGCTGGATACAAGGTCAACACACAAAAATCAATAGCTTTCCTCTACTCAAATAACAGACTCACTGAGAGAGAAATAGGGCAAATAATTCCTTTCACAATAGCATCCAAAAAACTGAAATACCTAGGAATCAACCTAACAAAAGAAATCAAAGACCTCTTCTCTGAAAACTATAGTACTCTGAAAAGAGAGATTGAAGATGATATCAGAAAATGGAAAGGCATCCCTTGCTCCTGGGTAGGAAGGATCAATATAGTGAAAATGGCCATACTTCCAAAACTGCTATATAGATTTAATCCAATTCCAATTGAGATCCCAGCAGCATACTTCATGGACCTTGAGAAAACAATCCAAAGATTCATTTGGAACAAGAAGAGATCCATAAGAGCAAAAGCAATTCTAGGTAATAGAGACATGGCAGGGGGTATCACAATCCCCAACTTGAAACTATACTACAAAGCTACTGTGATAAAAACAGCATGGTACTGGCAAAGAAATAAACCTGAGGACCAGTGGAACAGATTAGAAGATGCAGAAACAATGCCAGACACACTCAGCCATCTCACCTTCAATAAAGGAGCCAAACTCCCTCACTGGAGGAAAGATAGCCTCTTTAATAAATGGTGCTGGAAAAATTGAGTTTAAACTTGCCAAAGATTAAAACCAGACCTATATCTCTCACCATGCACTAAACTAAAATCAAAATGGATTAAAGATCTAAATATTAAAACAGAAACACTGAACCGGCTGGAACAGAGGTTAGGTAGAACTCTTGAAGACACTGGTGTAGGAAAAGATTTTATGAACAAAATCTCAGTTGCCCATGAACTAGCACAAATAGTCAACAAGTGGAATCTCTTATTAAAAAGCTTCTCCACAGCAACAGAAACCACCAGCAGGGTGAAGAGACAACCCACAATGTGGAAAAAACTCTTCACCTGCTGTTCCTCAGACAAAGGTCTACTATCTCGAATCTATAAAGAACTTAAAAAGATCAGACCTCCCAAATTTAAAAACCCAGTCCCAAAATGGGCATCTGAAATGAGCAGACATTTCTCAGACAAAGAAGTAGAAATAGCAAATAAATACATGAAAAAATGTTCAACATCACTGGTCATTCGAGAGATGCAAATGAAAACAATGCTGAGATTCCACCTCACTCCAGAAAGAATGGATGCTATTGTGAACTCAACCAATAACAAGTGCTAGTGGGGCTGTAGGGAAAGAGGAACCCTGCTCCAGTGCTGGTGGGAGTGTAGACTGGTGCAATCACTGTGGAAATCAGTATGAAGATAGCTCAAAGAACTAGAACTGGAAGTCCCATTTGACCCAGCTATTCCCCTGCTGGGTATCATCCCCAAAGAATTAAAAGAATTATACCGCAGTTATATATGTGCACCCATGTTCATAGCAGTACAGTTTGTAATAGCTAAAACTTGGGAAAAGCCCAAATGCCCATGAACTGGAGACTGGATAAAGAAAATGTGTTTTTTTTATAAAATAGAGTACTACTCAGCCATAAAAAATGAGAAATTAGAGACATTTATAGCTAAATGGATGCACATTGAGGTGATATTCTTAAGTGAAATAAATAGGACACACATGTATAAATACCGAATAGTTTCTCTAGTGTGAGGAACTGAAAGTGTAAATAAGGACTAAAATGTATAATAGATAATGTGAAATAGGAAGAAAAGGGGCAAAGGGGGAAGGAAAATGGTAGGGGTAGGGGAAAGGAAAGAAGGGAATGGAATTAATATGAGAAAATGGAAAAATGGAAACAAAGTCTTTGTAAACAGGGAGGGGTGGAGGGGTTGAAGGGAGGGCAGGGCAAGGGTGAAAAATAAGAACCAAGAGAGACTATGTAAAGGTGCAAATTTCCAATGATGAATGTCATTATATTGTATACCTAAAATGTACCATTGATTAGAATGAATAATCGATAATGCAAAATAGGAAGAAAAGGTCCAAAGGGGTAGGGGTAGTGGGAGGGGCAGGGGAAAGGAAAGAAGGGAAAGGAAAAATGATGAGAAATGAGAATAATGGAAACAAAGTCTTTGTAAATAGGGAAGGGTGGAGGGCGTGAAGGGAGGGCTAGGAATGGGGAAAAAATAAGAACCAAGATGCATCATGTAAAGGTACAATTCCCAATGAGAAATGTAAATGTGTTGTATACCTAAAATGTACCAATAAAAGAATTTAAGTAAAAAGAAAAGAAAAGAGATAACCAGCCCAGGGAAATAGTGGTTCCAAAGAGGCCAAGGTTCCAAAGTGCCCCAGACCCAAACTTCTAATAGAAATCGGGGCAGAATTCTTACTACAAAGGGAATAAAGGGACACATGCGCACACACCCAGCCAACTTGACATCACCCTTTGCCCTGATCCATTGACTCCCATGGGGCTCAGAAGAGGTGAATGTAAGCTATGCCACAGGGACACTACAATGACCAGGTCCATGGGACTCCTGGTGAGAGAAAGCCACTAAAAGAGAGTCTGCAGGGAGACAAGGAAAGACTGTGAACCCCAAGAACTTAAAGTCGTAAAACAACCTGAGAGAGCACTTAAATAAGAAAGCCACTTTAAAGTGTTCAAAGAAATAAAGGAAGAATTAAGAATCATAACAACAAGACCCTGTGGCAAAGATAAATTGATTCTCCAAAGAACCAAAGGAATTCTCCACATGAAATATCTGCTCATTGAAATAAAGAAATTAACAGAAAGATGGAAAAAGCAGACGTCAGAGAATTAATCCATTGCAAGAAAGATGAGAGAAAATCATTTAGGGCAGCACCCAAGTCAGATCTGGAAAATAGAAGAGTTTGAATAATTATGGAAGCAGAATGAAAATAGAGAAGAATATTAACAGAAGCTTTAGAAACTTAGAAAAATACATGGGAAAAGGGTGATGTTTGATGGGATGACAGTGCAGAAATTTCCCAATGTACAGAAAAATATAACTCCTAAGATTGAGACAGCACAGCAATTCCCAAGCAGAATAAATTAAATAAATCTACACATAAACACAGCATAGTGACTCTGCAGAACATAAAGAGACAGCTACTTTAAAAATTACCAAAAAGGAAAAGAAAAATTATGTAAAATAGACAAAACCACATTTTTACAAAGCAGTAAAACACTTCAGGAGACAATATAATAATATACTCAAAGTGCCAAAGGAAAATATCACAGCTACCCTAGAATTATATATTTAGCAAGTCTATAATTCAAGAGTAAGGGTTAACTCAGAGATGACAAAGACAGAGATTTCCCACTCTGAATAGCTTAAAGATTATTTCAGCACAAAGGATATTGAAACTAGAAGCGAGTTTAGATTTAGGTAACTCTGTGAAGCAAAGAAACTGGCCAAAAACTTTTATTCATTTAAATGTGAACTGACTAAGAATAATGATACATGATCAGACTTGGAAGTTTACAAAAGCGAGGAGAGAAAGGCAGTCCCAAGTGGGGGTGCTGTGGGGAGAAGCTGGACATGTGTTAGAGGAAAACACAGATTCAAAATGAGCTTAGACTTGGTACAGTTAACTGTGCCTCTTAGGCATGTAAACGTACTCACTACAAGAGTTGAAATAGAACACATAATGTCCATGCCAGAGGGGACAGAGGGCAGGATGGGGTTGGGGAGAGGAGGGGAGGAAGCTGTAAAGAAAATGTGGTTGGTTCAATGGGAAGCAGAAGGGAGGGGGGAGCCCCTCAAAGTACTGTATGATGAGTTAATTTTTTCCAGTACTCTCTTGTGTACTGTTTTCCTCTCCTCTCCCTCTAACCCCTTGATGGGCAGAAATGTCAGTGCCTCCTGAAAGATTCTCTTAGCTCTGCCCTGGACAGCTTTCTGCTCCCAGAACCCTTGAAAGCTCCCTTGTAGGTGGCCATGACAGATTCTAAGATGGCAACATTAATCCCTGTCTTTCCTGTGCTCTTTATTTGCTCTCTGGCTCCAAAGGATGGGTTTTCCTCCCCAGTTTGCTGCAAAAGGAAACAAAGACAGGAGGTGTGACAGCCTCAGGTGATAGGCACTGTGGGTTTATAGGGCTTTTAGCTTTTAAGGAAGAGAGGGTGGGAGTGGAACTTCATGGGTGGGGAGGGGCAGGGTAAGCAAAGACTTTCTCCTTGGGACCAGAGGACAGGATGGAAGGCAGTGTGGCTGAGCTGTGCTCAGTGTGGCCCTATCCCCTGCACTATGGACCCCAAATTGCCTAACAGTCCTGGGCATTTTTGCCCCCCCATACATCTCAAGCAGGGGTAGAACAGAAGGTGACACAGGTGTGACATAGTTGGGGATCTCCACAGGCAGAACCTTGGTCCTTTACCTGCAACTCATTAGAAGCATGATTTCTGGGTTTTCCTGACATAGTCAAGGACTTAAAAACCATTTCTGCTATGAACCTTGACTCTTTACTTGGACCTACAGCTGCCCAATGGGTAACTAAAAGCAAACCAAAGCTAGACCTTCAGTTTGTGCCCTGTTAATGTAAATCTTGGGTCAGATCTCTTCCCAGCTCAGCATAGGGGCTGGTCAGGTAGGAGGTGTCTCTCAAGACTGAGAGCACCAAGACAAGAGGTTCATAGGGACATTCAGCTGCACCCTGAAGTCTCCAGCCATTGTCCTGAACCTGTGACCACCTGGATTCCAGGAAAGGCAGAGCCCCCACATGACTGAGACCACTGCAGACAGAAGTGTCCTTTCCTGAAGATGAGACCACTCCCCAGCATGAGGATTACAGAGCTATGACCCAAGATGAAGATAATGACACCCCTGGCCCAGCTCGCCAGCCAATCCTTGAAAGCTGGGCCCCCACCCTGGTGAGTGGGCCAGTCTGGACCCTGTATCACAGAGCACCCCCTCCAGCCACCGTAGCTAGGGTCCTTCCCTGTCTTCCCTCTAGCTTTGCAATTAAAGCTTCTTCCTGTAAATTTGTGCTTTAGTCTTAATTTCTATACCTACTAAAGCAAGGACTCATGCTAGCTGGCAACAAAGGGATGTTGTTCACTGACCAAGACGGAACTGGGAGAACTAGAAATGTTTCTGTCCAATTTAGCAGCTTTGGTTACAGGACTATTGGATGTGGCCAGGCTGGCTGTGCCCTACATGACTGAGGGGTTCAGCTAATCCTTGACCTGCTCTAGAAGAATTGCAATTTGGAGAAAAGTCAGGACGGCCACACCAATTTGTTTGTTCCAGCCAGCATAGGAGGGTAGGCCCCTGAGCGCACTCTTTTTAGAGATTTACTTTAGAAAGTCTGCAATCACAAATTCTCTACCTGTCTCTTTGAGATGTGACTCTTCTACCACCCAGAAATGTCTCCTCAAGGGCCCAGGAGACACCTCTTTGACATTAAAACATCTGGAGAGATTGGGTCTTTTCTCCCAGCTCCTGTGGGAGGGTAAGAACCTGACTTGGTTAAGGCTTCCTTCGATTTTCATAACCATGTCCTGCTTTAAGATAGAAGTTTGTTTCTCCTTCAGATAAATACCAGTTAACAACCCTGGATCACATGGCCTAGTCACAGAGACCAAACCCCTTACTTTCCTTTAGTGTCTTTCCTTTAACGTACACTGGTCTTCAAGGGCCTCCCACCTTGTTTCAGAGGAGCTGAGCTGAGCTAACTGAGATAGATTTCCTGCTACAGTGGCACTGCTGCCCTACCTAAGGTTCAGGTTGGTTTTTCTTTGACAGTGCCCAGCTGGGCCAAAAATTCTGCAAGGGTAGGGCTATGCCTGTTTTATAGTGAAGGTACACAATACATATTTGTATAATGCAAAATGAGTATAAGATTTTTGCACTTGATTTGCAAGTGAGTTGCTTCCTTTCACTGCCATCTTACAAAACACACAGTGCTGGACAAACTACTCCACAAAGCAAATGATTTAGAATTTCTTGAACAAAATCTACTGCCAGTTAGGAAACAGAGTGAGCTCATGGCCTTAAATTTCTTTTTTTTTTTTTCAACAAACTACACACGTCACGTAAAATAATCTCTGGCTCCAAACCTTCTTCTGAGATTTCTCATAAGAATGAACTTATACAATAGTGGAGCAAAAAGATTAACTGATAGCTACTGTTGAAAAAAGTAAAAATATTTATCTAATTTATGGAGCAGCAGAGGCTTTCTAATCATAAGTTGCCAAAAGCTGTGGGAATTATTCATACTCTGAGCAAAATAGCTACAATCAGCAGTCTTATTAAACACCATCTCATTTGTTATTACAACTTCAAAATAAACCATTTGGGTAAGACAAAGAGAATGCATTTATAATTCAATTTATGCTTTTTCAGTCATACATATCTAAACGTAATGAATAAAAGATATTCCTTAATGTCCAAAATTGTCAGTCATTAAAACATATAATTTAAGAAAGTAGGTACATTATGGTTTAGGTTTAGAATGTCTCCTAGAAACCTTATGTGTTCAGAGAAGGGGCTTTTGGATGCTGATTGGATCAAGGAAGCACTATACCGGAATCCACTAATGAATTTATAACTGCATGTGCTAAGATGCGGGGCCTGGTCAGAAGAGGTGTGTCATTGGGGGTGTGATGTGGAAGGGTATATTAACCTTATGGCCTCCTCCCTTTGACCTCTGCTTCCTGGCCACCACAATGTGAGCAGCTTTCCTCCACCAGAACCTTCTATCATGGCCTTCCTGCCTTGGAACCAGCTGACTATGGACTGACTCATCTGAAAATGGTGAGCCAAAATAAAACTCTCCGTTGAGTTTTGGGTATTGAGAATGCTCCCTCAGCCATGAGAAAGTGACTAAAACAAGATACAACTGCAAAAGGATTTTAACATTCAGGTACAATACTTGCAATCACAGAGAAATGTAGAGCACACTACATTGATGACCACAGACAAAACACCTATTTGAAAAATAATGTAGCTTTATTTTTTCAAGGAAGAAAAATATCCTATTTTTTGTTCAATATGCAGTCTGGGATTTATCCTTAAGAAATAACTCAGAAGAAGGAAAAAAATACTGTATTCACTGCCATGTTATTCACAATATTCCACACACAAAAGAAAACCAAGAGAGGATTGCTGGAATGAATTATGGAGCTACAACTTATTGGAGGATTTTACAATTATCATAATCAACTATTATGAAGACAATGCAGTGAAATGAAATCTTTTGAAATATGATAAGTATAGAAAGCAAGGTGAAATGTTTTTATCAATGCTATGATCATACTTTATAATAATTATGTATGTGTTTGGACTTGTCTTTTTAGGTCTGTAATTATTGTTGTAATTGACAGTGTTTTGAATCCCTATCAATCCCCAAAGTACACACACAAAGTATGAGAAAAAAGTCTTATATAATATGGCTCTTTACCAAAACATGAGAAATCCATTAGGGCAGGGTACATAATACAAGCTCTAGAACCAGATTCACATTCTGGCTTTGCCCCTGCCAAGCTTGGTGCCCTTTGGCAAGTTACTGCACCTCCATGGCCTTTGGTTTTCCTGTCTGTGAAATGAGAATCTTGACAGTATCTACTTTTATTTCACAGTTACTGTATTAAATGAGTAACACCTAAAACAATATCTGGAACAACATGAATACTTTAATGTTGGCTAAGTATTATTTTTATTATTATTACCAAAGAACCCCTTTCCCAGAAGGCGCCCTGTTAAATATTTCTGAAGCTCTCATAAATAAAACAGGAATTTCATCCCTGAGTAACAATCACATTCACTTCTAACATGCGCCATTATTTAGTGAGTCCTTTAGTTATATTTGGATATTTAGGTGTTTTTGTTTTACTTTTATAAATAGTTAATGAAATCTTCATGAACATAATTTTTTCACTAAGTAGTAAGAACTTAGCACCAACATTTCTCTCCATATGAGATCATTCTCTAAATACCTGAGCCACTGCACACAGATTCTCAAAGGCTCTCTAGCCTAGGGTGTAGGAGACTTGTTGAACTCCTCTGGTGACTTTGTACAAGGAAAAGACTTGTGTGACTGTGCTGAAAATGGTACCTTTAACCACGGGCATATCTTAAGCCACACATCTGTGATGCGAAATGTAAAGAGGAATAATGCTGATTGTTTCAATACTAGTTTTTTCTTTTCTTTTTTTTCCGGTACCAGGGATTGAACTCTGGACCTTGTGCTTGTGAGTCTGGAGGCGGCACCCCTGAGCTAAATCCCCAGCCCTAGTTTTTTCTTATAGTAATTGTGCTAAGGACATTACAGGCTTGTAGAAAGATATCGAGCATCACAGAGAGTTTGGATTCTCAGTTCAGCTTCTAGGTGTCCTTGGTGTGAACAGCATGGTTTGCTTCGGATGTCCTGGAGTTCCTTCCCCACATATCCTGCCTCTATACATCCATGAACTTCCATGATCTTATCTATCCCATTAGGATGACGACCCAGAAATCTGAAAACCTAGCTTCCAGAACACTTTGCACTGATGCCTTGTGATTGGGACTATCTCTTCCACTTAAATGGTCCTCTAACTCATCATGCCCAGCTAGAAGGAGAGAGTCAGGCAGAACAGGCAAGGGAGATTTTGATGCAAAAGACTGTAAGGGCCAGTATGTGATGGATTCGAGCTTAGAGTAAAGCTGTTACTTTCAATCCACATTCATTAAACTGGGTAGGTACACACCTTTCCTTGTTCAGCTGCTCTCCTCCTACAATTCAAAAAGCACAGATAGATCTCTGCCCCACTGTGAATCTTATGAGGCATGGTTGAACAATACAGTGAGTGTTTAAATTAACCAAAGAGTTCTACAGTGAAGACATTTCCATTAACCCCCTCTCAACATACTCCCGTGTCCTCCTGCTCTGATCACATCTCATTGTTCTTGTCACTTTCTTAAGCAGTGAAGGAGGTCCTCCTTCATGAGTGTCTTTAGTTGTGCTGCTGTGGCTGGCTACGTGTCCTGAATCAACTGACAACATTTGCTTTTCGTGGCCCTCTTGACTGGGGAAGAGCCAGAAGCCACAAGATACTACAAGATACCACAAGATCCAGTGAATAAAGTAGATAGGGACATACCATAATGTTTTTATGAGCTTGCCTTTCCATTACATTCCACTCAATAGCAGTATTCACTGTATTTTTTTTATCATATCTCATAAAGACATGAAAGAGGACTCTAGAACTGCTTTAGAAAGTGGCAGAAATAATGGGATAAGTTGAAGCGAGGGAGAGTATTTCAAGGGGGATTTATGGCGATGTGTCTTTTATTGTAAAAAAATGTTTAAAAATTTAAATATTCAACATGTATTTTGATCATACCTTACCTGTACACCAATGCTGGATATGAAAACTCTCTGGAAAATAAAAAGAGGATTAAGGCGACCATGTCCTTTATGAAGCTTCCCATTATGGTGCTTTGGTAAGGTTTCCTGTTTTATAACTATTGTCATTAAGGGTGGACTCAGAATTAGATTAGCATTTTGACCCAAATTTCTACATCCCATAATAAAACATACCACCAAATAGGAGGACAAAGTGATAATCATGTTTCAAGTCCTTGCCTCTTTCATTTACCAACTGATGCCAAATAATGGATGGGTCCTAAGGGTCATTCCCATAAGAGCAAAACAAAGAGCTTCTTACAAAGTACTGGTGGCAGGAGAACTCTATGCCACAGGCAAGGCAGTATGGTAAATGTCTATGTCTTATCTATGTGATTATATTTAAAGGAGAATTCAGAAGTGAGGTGGGTATCTCAGCCACACATATTCACAAACACTATTTGAATCTAAAACATAGGAAGATAGGGATAAAGTGATCATTAAGACTTCCTGGCATAAAAAATATTAGGTCAAATTTAATTGGGGTCTGTGAAATGAAAATATCATTTCTAGGGAAAAAGAATAGTGCAAATGCCCAACTGTCAAAGAAAAGCTTTACTGTATTTCATAAATTGAGGATGATGATTACTGGTGTCTATAATGTTTAATTCTATTGATGCAAATTTTATGATAAAATGTCAGTATTTAAGTCAGTAAGAATCACATACTTTGCCACTGTTTATAAACATATGGAGAACATTTTTAATGCCAACCTTAAAAATACAAAAAATTGTTTTGAATTTTTTAAAGCTTTAAAAAATTATTTTAGGGTACTTTTGTAAAAGTCTGGGGGCCACTATTATAGAGAATGAGAGAGAGAGACAGAGAGAGAAAGAGAGAGAGAGAGAGATTGATTCAGAGTATGGTCTAAAGACACAAAGAGAGAGACAGAGACATGCAGGTGAGCTGTAATCATGACAGAACATTCTGAATGAGAGAAAACAGGGTATAGCCCCTGAATGAGAGGCAGCTGTTATAGTTCACATCTGGAATGTTCCTTACAGGCTCATATGTTGAAGAATTGGTCTCTACTCCATGGAACCATGGGAGATGGTGGAAACTTTAGGAGGTAGGGCCCAGCTGGAGGAAGTATGTCACTGGGGCCATGACTTGAAAGGGCATATTTTGTTCCCTGTCCCTGCTCTGTTTCTCTCCCTTTGCCTCCTGGCCCCCAAGAGGTGAACAGCTTTGCCCCACCACATGCTCTCCACATGGTAACTGACTTTACTTCAAGCTCAAACCAATGAGACCAAGCAACATGGACTAACTCCTTTGAAACCATAAGTAATCAATTTTCTCAGATATTTGGTCACAGTGATGGAAAGCTGACAACTCAGTAGCTTCCCTTGCCTGGGGAAGGCAATGGAGGAACTATGAAATAAGCTTCCAGAGAATTCTGAGGGTTAAAGTAGAATATTGGACTATGTAATATAGGAAGTGCCAAACAATTTGCAGCTTTGGAACTGGAGAGGAAAATCATTGGGCAAATACAGGGTTCTAAGCACAGTTAGAACCTTTAGAGAGATAATTTCCAGTTTGCTCCTGCTGACAAGAATGATGATAGATAAGTCTGGTTCCCATTTTATCTACTGTCTCAGGGAGAATTAAATGGCTGTGGGCTCAAAGAGCAACAAGGACAGCGTGTATGTGTGTATGTATGTGTATGTGTGTGTGTGTGTGTGTGTAAGAAAGAGGAAGTGTAGTATGTGTGTCTGTGTGAGTATGAGTGAGTGAGACAGTATTATAGAAAGGTGAGTTAGGTAGAAGACAGCAGGAAGCTAGAGAGGCACTGGGCCCAAGATAGGAATGTACCAATAAACTTAACGGATAATTTTTTTTTGTACTGGGAATTGAACTCTGGACCTTGCACTTTTGAGGCAGGTGGCAGAACCACTGAGCTAAATCCTCGGCCCAATGAATAATTTTTTTAAAAGTTAGTAAGAACCAGATAGACAGTTAAGTTCTTGGATGTAACGAGCATGGTAAAACAAGCAAGGTGATGGATGCCCATGACCACCACTTCTGCCCCAAAATATCTGGAAAATTTATTTTCCCTTCTTACTTTGTTCTTTTAATGAACCACTGAGATGGCCTAGAGGCCAAGAGGCACCTGCAGAAATCCTCCTCATAGGCCCATTCCTAGTTGAAGTAAGCTTGTTTTAGTCCTCCGGGTTGACTTTAGTTTGACTCAGAGCAGTCTGAGCCTTGGCCAATTTTTGGTATAAAAACTCCTAGACAAAGATTCCCCATGGCAATCCATTTTCAGGTCCCCTCTCAACTAGTGGGAGCTAGTTCTCTCTTCTTAATAAATATTTCTCCTGTCTACCTCCTTTATCCTCAACTTGATTCTTACATTTTGTGAGACACTGACCCAGACTGTCCCATTACAATAGTTTGTGTGTGTGTGTGTGTGCGCGCACGCGTGTGTGTGTGTGTGTGTGTGTGGAGTATAAGTCAGGATGGCCTAGGGGAAGACCAGAAAGATGTGGTCTCCCTTGTTCAGAGTACACTGATGGGTCACATCCAAGGAGGAAAAGGGCTTAGGTTTGGCTTTGTGGGTATAGAACCCAATGTTTGCACTTAAAACTATGCACTCAATTTCATGCTCTGCTAACACCATCGTGGGGCGGGGGGGGCCCTCTGGGAATTGAATCCAGAGCTTGCACATTGAGCTATACCTCCCCCTCTTCTTTTTAAGTCACTAAATTGCCCAGATTGGGCTCAAACTCTGGATGCTCCTGTCTTATCTCCCAAGTGTGCTGAGATTACAAGCCTGTGCCACCAGGCCCAGCTACCATCTTGAAGTCCTGAAGAAACTTTGCAGAAGGTGTTGTCAGGGAAGAAATCAGTGTGGCGCAACATGGTTCAGGGCAAGTTTCAGACTTGCACACAGCTAAACACTGGAACTGAGCTGTTTGCAGTTGCCCATCCTGTCACACTGACTTTGTGAACTAGGCTAACTCACGCTTGTTCAGCAAAACCCACCAGCAAAACCTCTGGAACTGTGTATGAGACCGGCCCCTTGCTTCCTGAGCCTGCCAGTTCCTTCTTCCAGCAGTGCCAGACTTTTGCAGTGCCAATCAATTCCTCACAAACAGGAGACGTAACTAACAACAGCTCTTGCAGTTTCAGCTACAAAAACAATCAGCATCTTGTAAACTTCAGAGTGCAATTTTCAAGGCTGGTTGAATTTCATGTCTCGGAATTATAATCTTAATAAGCCCCAAATAAGCAAGATCCTTTTTTGTTCTCTTTGGGTTGGTTTTATCTTGGTTGAGGCCATGTCTCATGTTTTCCATTCTCATTGGGGTCCACATTGTAGCCCATCCTGGAAGGGGTTTTTTATGACTCACCCGGTCTTGAAACACTTCATCATCCTCTCCTCATCATCTCCCAGTCCTATGTCCTGTGGGTGACTAACTTGCTTAATATTGTGGCATCACGAAGCAGGGCCTTAGCTAGCAGGTCAGAAAAGGAAGGAACTGTGCAGGGTCTGGGGAGCTAGAGGCTGCTCTGGGGAGCAACTGCTCTGTGGCCAGACACCTGGATCTCTCCTCAGGGCCACTGCTCTGAGCTGTGGCGGGTGGCTGAGCAAACGGACAGCATGGTGACAGCATTCACCCAGAAGTTGGCACTGTTTTAAGGGGGGCTTTATCTCGGCAGTTCTGAGGACAAGGGCCCTTCCTCCAATTTGCATAATCCATCATGGAGAAAGAGCAGAAGGGCTGTTTCCCCTCACTCCCACACGTGATGATTATCTACCCAGGGAGACAGTGAGCGTCACTCGCACCTTGAAAAGAAGGGATTTTCTTTTCTCTTCCTTTCTTTGTTTTCCTAATTTTCTTGAGCATACACAGAATCAGAAATATTTTTCTAAAAGTCCACTTTTGACTACATCACTCAATGTACTTGGATCAAGCTTTTTTCTTTTATTTCAGAATTTAACTTATTGGCTGAGTGTGGTGGCACAGGCTTGTGGTCTCAGCACTGAGAGACACTGAGGCAGGAGGACTGAAAGTTCCAGCCCAGTTTGGGCAATTTAGGGAGCCCCAAAACAAAACAATAAGAAGGCACTGGGGATATAGCTCAATAGTAGAGCACCCCTGGGTTCTGAATCAGGGAATCAACCGACAACCTGGGGGAAATGAACCACAAGCCCTCCACACATGCATAACTGGGCTTGGTTTTGTTTCCTTAAGGCCTAGGTATAGTTTCCCTGAAAGGAAACATCCAGTACTGTTCTGGCAGAGGGCGTTAAGGCAGAGGGTGTTAAGGCAGAGGGCATTAAGGCAGAGGGCGTTAAGCAGGCAGGACAGGTAGCCAGGGAAAAGCCAGGCCCAGAGGGAGTCAGGATGACCTAGTGAAGGACAAGACAAGATAAAGCCTGGGACTGAGGGCTAACAAAAAGGCAGGCCCCAGGATCGGGACCTGATGACCAAGGCCAGGGCTCTGGTGGCCTGATGAACAAGGGTCCCATGTTAAACTAGTGGGATCCTCCTGTCCAGGGATGCGACAAAAACGAGGTGAAAGATAACCAATACTGTATCACCTCTCTGAGGGTGCTTTAGTTCTGCTAAGTTTAGAAAAGTTATAATTAATGGCACTTGCAAAAAAGTATGCTTGCTACAAGCTCTGAGTTCCTATCCGCCCACTTTTAAATCAAACTTTCCTGCTTGTAACCCCACAGGCTCACCGCAACTTGGCCCCAGAGTAGTCTGAGATGTAGTCATTTTCATGTATAAAAAATACCCCTAGACAGGGCTAGAGATTTAGCTCAGTGACACTGCACCTGCCTCGCAAGCGCAAGGTCCTGAGTTCGATCCCCGTGGCAACCCGCTCATATCCTCTCCTAGTATTGGGAACATTCTGCTTTTGAACCCCAATAAATGCTTTTGTACGCTTCTCTGTTGAATTTCTGTCTTACAAGAATTACATTCTTTCTGGGTTGAGAGAAGAACTCACCAGCTGGATGGTAACAGGTTCGATCCCCAGTACCACCAGCAAAAACCAGAAAAAGAATTTAATTTATTGGATAATACAAATAAGTCTGAGGGATTTGAATCTGTCTGTCTTATTCACCAATTTCCTTCCACAGCAGTGCTTTTAGGGAATGAACACATACACACACACACACACACACACACACACACACACACACGAGTCTCATTCATTTTAGAAATGTATCTACTTCTTTAAAAAAGGAAGACCCACTGGAATGGAAGGGGAAATAAAACTCTTTTAAATGTAGTTTAATTATTTTCCCACTCTCTGATGTACATGAGTGTAAAATATTACAAATTATTCTTCAGGCGAGTTTTCAAATCGCCCAGATTTAAATTTAATACATGATGCTATGCAATCTAATTCCAAAACTTAAATATACACTAATGAAATTACTTTATATCCTGGTACAAAGAAAGTGTGGGAGGAGAAAGGAAATGGCACTCCTAGAGCTTCTCCCCAGCCCAGGGCTGGCTCCACTCAGGGGAGCCCCTGCACCCCCCCTCAGAGGCTGGGGATTCCACTTACAGTCACTCCCAGAGCCTGAGCCCCAGTATGGAACCTGCCCTGGAGGCTAATGCTAAATGAGACCCTCACAGAGGTGCTGTTTGTCATCAATGCACAGTTCACTGCAGGTAAAGTGAAACAACTGAATGTGACAAGTCCTTCCCAGGCCTGAGAAAGAAAATAACTGCCTTAGAAACAATGGGACACTTCTGGGCTAAGATAAAATCAGGTAAAGATAGAGGTCCTGTGTGCTTTTTCAATTAGAATACCTATGCAACTGCAAACTTTTAAAAATACACAGAGCTTGAAATTGCATTTGAAGGAATCTGACCACTCCCATCCTAGGCCCAAAAGCGACCCCTCTAAACCCTCCTCCCAGCACTGCTGTACCTGGAGACTCGCATCTTTATCATCCTTGCTGTGGATATCAACTCCCATTATTATTCAGCCCAGTTACTGATAACTACCTCTACTCCCTCCTGATCCCAAGCCTCCTCCTTGACCTGTTCTCAAGCATTGTCCTTGGGAGGTAGCTCCCCTTTCACTGAACCCCTCCACGACCCTATAAAGAACCCCATGGCTTGTATGAGAGTGACTGGTCTGGTCTCTAGTGCCAGAGCAGTCCCGCTCACAATTGTTCTGAAATTAACCTGTCCCGTTGAGCTCGTACCTCTCTCAATTTTCCTTCTTTTCTCCTAACACTATTCAATGTCAAAAATTCAGAACCAAACACTGAAGAATATCTCCTAACAGCAATGGAGAGGGATGAAGATGAGTTCAGCCCTTCACCATTTATTTTATTTTAATTTTTATTAATACATGCTTGAAGCACACAATGATCACAATCACGGTGGGCAGCTGGGACATGTGCATAGCATCTTAGTCCTTTTTCCATCCACTTCCCCTGCCTTCCCTTCATCTCTTGATCCCCCTTTCCTTTTTTAAAAGATCTCTCCATTTGCTATTATCTGTCTTTTTTTTTTTTGGTACCAAGGATCAAACTCAGGTCCTTGCGCTTGCAAGTCAGGTGACAGAACCACTGAGCTAAATCCCCAGCCCTATTATCTATCTTTTATTTTGCTCTATATTTATATTTTGAGTTTCTCATACAAGAGAGGGCTTCCACCTGCCTCTAGGAAGTGGAGCCCGGTAGAAGGAAGTGACATCATTGGGGGTGTAGCCTTGTGGGAGATACCACCCCTTCCTCTCTGTGTCTCTGCTTCCTGGCGCACATGAGGTGGGCAGTTTTGCCCCACTCTGTGTTCTCCACCACAATCATGGACTGAAAGCTGGGGGACAAAATAAACTTTTCTCATTTTAAAGTTGATTTATCTCAGGTGCTTTATCACAGTGACAGAAAGCTGACTAATCCAGTGTGATGAACTTTTCTATTTTATGATTTCTAGGATAGCTTGCTCAGTAGGCACTTGCACCAAAGTCCTTCCTTATACAACATATGGAAGAAGAAACTGTCCTTGTTGCCCACAGAATGGTCCTTAAAACAGGTTGAGATTTAACATAAAGGCACACGGTGACCTTTTTCTTTTTTCTTTTTTTTTTTTTTCATGGCACTGGAGATTGAATCTAGGGCTTCATATTGAACTACATCACCAACCCTTTATTTTTCATTTTGAGACAAGGTATTACTAAGTTGCCCATGGTGGGCTTGAACTAGTGACCCTCCTACCTCAGAATCTCAGAGTGCACAATGACTTATTAATAGTGAAAAATCAAGACTGTGCCTAAATAAAAGAGGAAATATTTTGTGCAGAACAATCCGTATAGACTTGCAGGACTTGCATAGGTAGAAGAGTCTTGTGCAAAGGATGTGCAGGTAGCTTTGTTTAGAAGGCTAAGACTAGGCTGCAAAGATGACTGCAAGGGGGGCCATTTATCCTACAGCAGCAAGTTCTCTGGCCCTTGGAAAAGGTCTAGAAATATGAGGGCTGAAATTATTCAGTAAACATATCACTGATTAACTGCATATTTTATGAGAAATAATTCCTAATTCATGGCTCCCACATATAATACATTTCATTGTCATTATTTTCAAAATCCCTCAAGCTTATCAGGATTTAGTAGTACAAAGGAGAAATACATTACTTCCTCACTTCCTTCCTACTGTGACTATAAAATACATTTCCTTGGCATGACCATGGGTATGTGAAGAAAATGTCAGAACTGAAGAGCATTTATTTGTTTTGAATCCACTCAGCAAGTCGTCCTCTCTGCTCACCCAGACACTGTTGAATATAGACCACAGTTAATAATTTTCCTCATAGTGGAAAGCAAAACAATTCACAAAAAGCCCTAAGGTTCAAATTACATTGCAGATCTGCTATTGAATTCCATGCAAAAGAATCCCCTGGCATTGGGCAATGTGGTGGAGCTAACCGAGACTTTGTGTGATGTATCTGCTTATACAGGTTCAAGCCCAGTTTGGTTAACTGACAAGAATCCTAACAATTTCCACTGATAACAGTGCTTTTAAGATAATATGGCAGAAGCCCTCTTCTCCAATATGATTGGTCAATTAATGAGAAAAGTTTTCTTAAGTAGTGAATTCTTCAAAAACACCTGACATTTTTACCTCCAAACATTAATTTTTCATAATAAAACCAAAGACAGGATTTTTTTTCTGATTGATGTCCACAGAAGCTAGCTCCCAAATGCAACTTTTAGCTCACAGTTGTGGAGGTTTCAGTTCCTGGCCAGTTGATTCCATGGCTTTGGGGCTTGTGGTGAAGCAGTACATACATCATGGTGGGAGTGTATGGCAAGGTAAGCTGCTTATCAAATGGCAGTTGGGAAGCAGAGAGAGAGAGGAAGATACAGGCATCCCACATTCTCCTTCAAATCTCCAGGGGCCTAAGACCTCCCACTTTGTCCTACTTCTAAAAGTTTCCACCACCTGCTAGTAGCACTAAGCTGAGGACAAAGTTTTTAATGCATGGACCTTCGGGAAAACATTTCAGATCTAAAGTACAGAGGGACAGGAGGCTTATCTGGCCAGTGAGTCATGAGCAAGCATAATTATGAATGTGAGAGTCTTCCCTATGGCTCAAACATCAGCATCAGTGGTACCAGCTACTTAGCCACATAATATCTGTGACATGTGAAGCCCCTGACATTCTGGGGTTTATTGCAGCAGAATCTAGTCCATACTGATGGCGACAGGAGTGTATAGTTGACTGCACTTGGATTAAATCACAAAATTCACATGATCAATAGGTCATCAGTGATGCAAATGAGTGTTCTACAAAGAGAAAGTCTTTATTTGTCTGCAGAAATTTTTCATCTCCTGTTCTCTATAGCTAAATAATGTGAAATTTGGTGGGGATGAGAAAACCTCTATTTAAGAAACTATTAAAGTTATTTAGGAGATTCTGAGGGCAACTCCAGAAAGAGAAGTAAAGAAGAAGTCTTTCAATTTGGGGGGCTCCTGCTGTTTCTGGTGAAGTGTACATACTTATACTTCATGCTTCCTGCCCATGATTGCAAAAAAAAAACCCTCAGTGAAATAAAACAAAATAAAATATAGATAATAAATTCTATATCAAGAGAATGTAAATTTTTAAATGTGCATAATAAGAAGATGAGAGATTGGCAAGGTAAAGGTAAGAAGAACTCAACAAAGAGTAAAATGAATGATCAATATGTAAGCTAAAATAACACTTAAGGCATTAAATGTTATACTATCAGGAATTAATTTTAAAATTTCTCAGTATAGATGAAGTGCTTGAGCTTAATCAATACCTAGAGGTGATTAAAGAACACCTGCAGGTCCTTGATCTGAAATCCCACTCCTCTTCCCTAGGAGCCAGCACTGCCTTCTACCAGGCAGGAGTAATGGACAGACTATGGTTTTCCTTCAAAATCCCCAATCTCAGTCACCATCAGAGAAGATCACGAGTTGGTCTGTGTGATCTGGAAATATCTTTTCATTGATGAGTAGCACTCCAGACACTTCCCACTTGGTATAAATGAAGTTGATGCATCTAATAAGCCAAGACCACCAGCACCTATAGAGGAACATTCCAGGTCCAGAACTGCATTCCATCCTGAGCCCACAGAACATTCTTCACTTGATCCCACCCTCAGTATGGTTGATCCTGTCATCAGGATATGTGTTATTCTGCCTTTCCCACAAGGGTGTGTCAAGGTGCCAAAGGGACAGTTGCGGGACGGGGGGAGTCTTAAGTTCCCAGATGGGACAGACAGTTGTTCTGGGTCTGCTTGTGAGCATGTGTTTGCAAATGTGGGCAAGTCCTGTGAGTTACAGCTCCTATGCACATCTAGATGTTAGAGGCTGCCAACAATGATCAAAAGAGCTTGACAATTATCCAAAGAACTTATCAGTTCAAATTGAGTGATAAGGTGGACTTAGAGAGGGCCAGGGAAAACATTAAGAAGAAATAAATCCAGTTATTGAAATAGTATAATTAAGATGGAAAAGCAACTTACAATGCAAGTCAAAAGCCAAAATTTGAACATATAGAAATAAAGCCTTGAGACAAACAATATTAGTTAAGAATACTGGTGATAGAAGTCACAAAAAGATTTTAGAATGGACAAAACATTAAGGGTGCCTATGAGAACACGGTATAATATGACAAACAATTAAAAAGTAAAATAAAAATTCTAAATATTGACAACCTAAATCAGAATATCAAAATGAGGCAAAGTCACCTAAAATTACGGTATGTGGTAGTACAAAATATAAACAGCAATGCTCTGACATTACTTTCAAAAGGTAGAGGCTAATTTTTCTCCACTTGACAGTCCTTGGCTTAGTGACTCAAGTCTAGTGAATGAAATAATGCACAAATGATGATACATGACTTTCCAAATTAAGTCTTCAAAGACATGTGGTCTCCTACTTACTCTGTCTGGGGTCACTTGCTCAGGCAGAAGAATCTGCCATATTGTGAGGACACTCAAGTTCTGAGTGGCAAGGGCCACAGCTCTGTGCCTTGTGATAGAGGCAGGCCCTTGGGACCAGTTGAGCCTCCAGACACTGTAGTCTTGGTGAACATCCTCCTGCAATCTCCTGAGAGACTGAGCCAGAACTTTCTGGAAGAGCCACTCTCAGTCACCTGACCTTGAGAAACTGTGTGATAAAAATCAGTATTTGTTACTTGAAACTACTAAGTTCCAGATAGTTGGTGAAGCAGAAATAGAAACTGTTAGAGCTCTTTTTATAAGTAACCAGAGAAAGTGCTATAGTTTAGGTATGGAACGTATGAGCCCCATGGATGAAAGGATTGGTCTCCAGCTCTGGATTCATTAGGAGGTGGGGAAGACTTTAAGAGGTGGGGCCTAGTAGGAAATTTGAGGTCACTGGGGGTGTGACCTTGGAAATGACTGTGGGATACTAGTCTTTTTTTCCCTCTGCTTCCTGGCCACCATGAGGGAAACAGCTTTGCTCCACCACACCCTCCCTGCCATGATGTGCTCTCTCACACAGGCTCAAAGGCATGGGCCCAGTGACCCTGGTCTGAAGCCTCTGAAACTGTGAGCCACAATAAGCTTTCCTTACTTATAAGTTGATTATGTCAGCTATTTATTACAGTAGCTGAAAGCTGACTAACACAAAATCATCTGTAGAAGGTAGGAAGGAGACAGAGAAGGGTTGTTCTGATGGAGCTTCCATCCCAGAGAGAGGTGATCTCAAAGCATGGAATCCCAAAGGAGCTCTGAAGAATAATTGTACTCTTGCCCTTTGAGCAGGTGAGGCATGGGAAGCATTCCCTATTCAGGACCTAGCAGGTGGAGCAGGCCACTCATGGCTGCAGGTGCCTGAGGACCCATCCTGTCTCTGCACACTGGAGCCAGCTCAGAATGGCTTGTGAGAAATGACTTAAGTTTTCAGGAATTGTGTATGTCAGCCAATAAATTATTACTAAATAATTACATTACATAAAATTAAATTACAGTTTAAGAGGGCAATGAATACTCAAAATACATATTATCCTAATTATTTTACTGCATTATACAATCATCTGTGCTTCTGAGGTTACTGTTTGTTTACTGAATCTATATGATGGAAACACTACTATTAAATATAGGAAAACAAGCCAAAGTGTTCTTCCTTCTCTCATTCACCAATTGTTCTGAAACTCCTGGTCACCTAGCTGTGTGGAATTTCTCCTCACCAAGCCACCCTTGAGCTGATGATCCAGTGGACCCTCCTGACCTCCACTTCATTTCTGAGGTCATTCCTCTGAGGTAATGTCAGATCCCACAGGGTGAGGATTCAGTCCCACAAGGCTGTCCCCACTTCAGATGCCAGTTGCAAGAAGCAGGTTGTCACCTACATTTTGGATCAACTGGTTATATATCAAGGTTCCCCAAACTCCCTCCTTTGATTAAATTAATTTGCTAGAGCTGCTCCCAAAACGTAGGAAATCACATTTCTGTCATTTGGTACAAAGAACAGTAAAGAGGATACAGTGAACAGTCATTTGGAAGGGATGCACAGGGCAAGGCATAGGGAAAGGGCACCAAGTTTCCCTGACCTCTCCAGGCGCACCACCCTTCAGGAGCCTCCATGTGCTGCAGTGTCTGGAAGATCCCAATCCTTCTGGATTTTTATGGAAGCTTCACACTGGGCAGGCACAATTGGTTAGACAACTGGCTATCAATAATCAACCTAACCTCCAGCCACCATCTTCCCAGAGGCTGGGGGTGGGGCTGAAAGTCTCAGTTCTCTAATGAAGGGGTCCCCAACCCCTAGAACCATGAACCACCCATTGGTACTGGTGGTGGCCTGTTAGGAACAGGACCACATGGCACGAGGTGAGTAGCAGCTGGTGAAGCTTCATCTCTATTTACAACCCAACCCCTCATCGCTCAGGTCACCCCCCTGAACTCTGCCTCCTGTCAGATCAGTGAAGCATGAGATTCTGACAGGAACTCGAACCCAACTGTGAACTGTGCATGTGAGGGATCTAAGCTCTGTGCACTATATGAGAATCTAATGTAATAAAGGACACAATGTAATAGTAATAGAAATAAAATACACAAAAAAATAACATGCTTGAATTATCCCAAAACCATTCCTCCTTCCCATCCATGGAAAAATTGTCTTCCACAAAACCAGTCCCTGATGCCAAAAAGTTTGGGCCCACTGCTCTAACATTCTTTCTAATGACCAGTCCCATCCTGAAGCCCTCTGGGAGCCCAGCCACGTCCCATTAGCATACTAATGGCACTCTTATCTCTCTGGGGTTTCCAAAGGCTGAAGCACTCTTCCTCAGGAAACCCAAGGAAGACCAAACATACTTCATGACATCACTCTATGTAACTGTCTGCTAGGCCAGGGATTTACCTCAGTGGTTCCGGCGCCTGCCGCACAAGCACGATCCCCAGTACCAAAAATAAACAAAGAAATTACGGTCAGCTGCCGCACATGTCTCCCCAACTCCAGGATCACCTGCAATCCATCAAAAGCCTGAACTCTGCTCTGATTCACCACGAGGACTGGTAAATGCTTCATAGCAGCTCTGGATCTAGTGGTTTTAAAAATTGTGTAGTTTTAAAACAGCGATGGAGAAAATTTTAGCAGGACAGATTAAACTTAAACATGCGTCATTTTTGTACTTGCTACATTGTGAAAAGCAGCAATTATTCAGGAAATATTTTCCAGTATTTAAAAAATTTCATCCAAGCCAGGAAGGGTGGTACTCCCAGCACTATGAGAGGCTGAAGCAGGAAGATCACAAGTTCAAGCCCAGCCCAGGCAACTTAGCAAGACTCTGTCTTAAAATAAAAAATAAGAAAGGGCTGGGATATAGCTCAGTGTGATGCTCTAGGTTCAATTGCCAGTACCACAAAAACCAAAGAATGAAAAATTGTATTCAGTTCAACAATATGGCAGCTCACATCACAGCAGATGAGTAACATTCGAACATACATCTTCATGTTTTGACTTACTGGTTAAAATAAACAAAAGCATGAACCAACATTCAATCTGATTTATACTTACTAGGCAGTTGCAATCATAGATTGATTATGGATACAGAAAAGTGGCAACAATCAAAACAACATTCTATGAAAATCAATTGACTTTATGGGACTTGCCATCAAGAAGACTATATTTCATCATGCTAAGCTCATCCTTTATGTCAGTAAAGGATATATTTTTTTTTTCAAAAATGGCCAGGTTTTAAACATTTACCAGTGTACCACTGACATTCACTCAGGCTGGGTGTAGTCCTTCCATCACTTTTGTTAATAAACACCCAGAGTTTTGTATGCATGAGGGAGCAGGATGCTGGGGCATCTTTACTGGAGGACAGGAATAAGGCAGGAGAATGGGAATCTATCTATTCCCCTTCCGGATGGACAAAGCAGGCTGGAAAAGCTGTTTTCACTGAAGAAATGTCTAGGGGATGTTATGGTTTATATCTAGATGTTCCCTCAAAGGTTCATAGGATCCTAGGTAGGGTTTGGGGAGGTGATTGAATCACGAGGTGTGACTTGCAGCAGTGGATTAGTCCACGGATGGGTCTAGAGCCAAATGTGATTCAGGGAGACAGATACTGGTAGGAGAAGGCAGCTCACTGGTAGTGTGGCTGGGAGGGCTTATCTCCTTCTGTCTCTGTCTCTATCTCTGTCTCTCTCTCTCTATCTACTATGCTATGAACAGCTCTCCTCCACCACACCCATCTGTAATTTGTAACCAAAGTGGTAAGGTCAAGTGCAAATGGCAGGTGACCATCTGCACAAAAGACCACGCTCTATGCCTCTGCATCCTGTTTCCACCGCCATGCACCCACCCTCACAGGACAAAGCCCAGGAGATGCTCAGTAAATATTAGGCAAAACCCTGCAGTAAAATAAAGGTACAGTGAGTGCTGTTCTCTCCCCTGATGGCTGTGAACAGCCAGCAGAGTTTTATGCAGGCTCTGTCCCCTGCTGGACACTGGGTGAGGTTCTTGGGTAGGCATGTGGGCTACGAAAGTCCACATGGCCTTTTATACAATCTCCATAGCTTTGGTGACACTTAAATAATTGAAAATAAGAAGAATCTAGTCAGTATAAGTGAGCCTGAGTTGACTGAATGCTTAGAACCCTCAGGTACTCTGTGTAGCTGCCAGCTACAAGGGAGGCAGGAACTCGAGGGGTCCTGTTCCAGGAGCTACTGTGCAGTCATCTGTCCAGTCACCTGCATGGCCTGCAGGCCCAAACTCAGTCACACAACCCATGCTAGATTCTGGGGCTGTCCCCAACCTTCGTCCTGTGGGGCATTGCAAGGATTATCTTGCATAAATGTTAATGTTATCAACTCTAGATGGGAAGATAAAGAAAGCTGTTGATGTGGTTCGGAGACTTCCACCCACTAGGGACCCCAAGGTGGGTAGGAGCTAAGGTTACTGGAAATGTCCAATTATCAGGAGGTACAAGTGCCAGCTGAACACTCCTGGCCAATGGAGGCTCTACCCACTTTACCTGTGAAAGGTAATTGCTAACATATTTCAAGGTTGATATATATGATGTTAAGTAAAACAGTCATGCTCCGGATAAGGAACTCTTGGTTAGGTTCTTTTGCATGTCCTGAGGCCTGAGGTCTAATTTCTCTCAGGTGTAACTTAAGGCAGACTTAATTTACATCCCCAGTCCTTTCCCTTTGAGACAGTCTTTCCCTACCTCACTAAGTTGCCTAGCTGGACTTGAACTTGCGATCCTCCAGCCTTAGCCTCCCCCAGTGCTGAGATTACAAGTGTGTCCCACTACACCTGCCTTGCTGCAGTGTTCAGTACAGAAATGCACAATACAGATATGTTGCAGTTTTCTGTATTCATTTTTTTAAATGGAAGTATAGTTTTTGCATCCCAACATATTTGATCTCTCAGCCAAAAAAAAACCAAAAAAAACCCAACACAACATGCATAAAATTTCCCCAAATAACCACTGGTCTCCTTTTAATGGGTGACTATAACCACGGTAAGGGCTTAGGTTCCTGTAAAACATAAAGGCCGTTCAGTTTTAAAGCCACCTACCACAGCTCTTAAACAAGGCCTTTCTGCTGGAGTGCGGCATAACTCAATCAAAGGCTGACGTTTATGATACTCGTAGCTCTGACTTGGGAGCCAGAGCATCTGTTGCTGTGCCCCTCGCTCTGCACGAGGGCCATTTCAGCCTCGCCAGGGAGGCCTTCCCTGTCACACAGCCCCCTCACACTGGAGCCGTGGTCACAGCTGTCAGGCCTTCTCCCCAGCAGCCTAGAATGGTTGTTTTCCATCTATAATTTCCTGGGTAAAGCAAGAATCTGTCTTTTTTGAGTGTCAACAACTTTGATGGCTTCTCACTGCACGAAAGCAAAGAGGATGAATTATTCTGGAGAAAATGCTTTTTTTTTTTTCTTGGTGATTCTTGTGAAGGGCTTGGCACTTCCAAGAAAGTGGATGATATTCTCTAAGGTTTTTTTTCTCCTGGCAACGTTATTTTCAGGGTTTCATAAATTTGAATCGGGTATCATCCTCCACAAGAAAGATATTTTGGGGAAGACTTCTGAAAATGTTACTTTTGCAACTGAGTTTTTTTTATTTGTTAGTTTTTCAGTACAGGGGATTGAACCCAGGGCCCTCATGCTGAGCTACACCCCCCCAGCCATTTTCATATTTTTTTTTTCTTTTTTTCCTTCTATACAGAGTCTTGTTAAGTCACTAAGTTGTCAGGCTGGGCTTGAACTCCTGATGCTCCTGCCTCGGCCTCCCACAGTGCTGGGATACAGGCCTATGCTGCCCTACCTGGCTTGCAATGGAGCTTTCTATTTCCCAACCCATCCCTCATTTAAGAAAGGACAATGAAAGGACATTTGTAAAATGAGAAAGTCACAACAGCCCAGGGAGGTGGAGCACTCGGCAGGGTGGCTGAAAGCATAAATTCCCCTGGGCTGTCCAACCTCTCACCATGGCACCTGTGGACACATTTCTTACCTTTCGGCTTGTTTTCTCCCCTTAAAGTGGATGTGGGGGAACCCACAGCAAAGGGCCAGGGTGGGTACTGTGTGAGATAGAGCTGCCTAGTGGCAGGTGCATAATAAACATCACCTAGCTAAAGAAATATGAGCTTTCCGGGCAGAAAGCCATGCAGAGGCCAACAACCTGCTGCTTCCCATGTTCTGCAGGGCCTTGCTTAACCGGGTGAATTTCCGAGCAAGGTGGGAAACACCTGCTAAAGTTCCCCTCTAACTTGAACAGCCTGAAAACCAGGTTCCACCTAAGCACTGTTCAGTGCAAGGCAGCTTTAGGCTTTGCCAGGGGAGATGATCAGACAGGGTCTCCGCCCACAGAAGCCTGGGAGCGGAAAAAGGGGGACCTAAAAGCTTTGCCAAGTAGGGGGCGGTTAGTGCTACAGAAAGGTGAGACTAGAACTACAGTGCAGAAGAGCGCGAGCGCGCCCCCTGCAGGGAAACATAGGGTGCGCCTGGGAAGCGGCTGGGAGGAGAGGGGTCGGTTTGGAAGAGGGGGTCTGAGATCACCCTGTCGCTGTCACTGTCTGCCAGGCTCCGTGGAAATCCCAGCACGGATGGACTGGAGATGGGCCTTGGGTCTAGAAAATTCTTCAAGAAATCAAGTCTCTCTCAATGCCATTTTTCTCAGAAGCTGAGCCACTCAACCAAAGATGTGTGAGGGAAGCGTTGTTAATTTCTTCAAGGTCCAAGGCTTCTACTTTATAGGATAATAGTTTCAAATACTTGGACCTCCATGGGAAAAAGTGTTCATATGTGAATCATAAAAATGTATTCCTAACGTTTTGGGGAGTTTCCAACTCTGAAACTCAAGGGAAGTGATTCTTACACTTTAATGTACTTAAAAGAATAGTGAGTGTGGTAGTGCACGCCTGTAATCCCAGGGCTCTGAGAGGCTGAGGCAGGAGGATCACAAGTTCTAACGTAGCCTGGTCAACTTAGCAACCTGGGGAGACCTGGTCTAAAAATTTTTTTAAATAAAATTTTTAAAAGGGGCTGGGGATGTAGCTCAGTGCAAAGACCCTGGGTTCAATTGCCAGTGTGTGGGAGGGAAAAAAAGAAGTAGAAGAAGAGGGAAAGGAAGAGGTTGAGGGGGAGCCAGAGTGTGTTAAAATGCAAATTCTCAAATGCCACTCCCAATATAGTAATCCAGGAGCTTCGTGGTTGGGTCCAGGAATCTCCATGTGAATGGGGACTGCACAGCATTGTCAATGCAAGTGGCCTCTAGACAACATCTAGAAACCACGTCCCAGGGGAGGCCTGTCTCTAGAAGAAGTCCTGTCTCTTATTCTAGAGCATTAACACTACATACTGAAAATGAATTCAAAAGACAAAATGAGCACTATTTCATGGCCCTTCACAATCGATGCACTGTATAATTCTTCTGGCTGGGTAGCCTATCTCTTTTTGAAAAAATATGAGGGAGCAAACGGCGACAGTGGGTGGGGGCACCCATGAGGCCCTCTGCACACAGCAATGGATACCACCATTAAATCCAGGGGTAAATAAGACCCACCATCCTTTACCCATAGTTGTCCATGTTGGCTACTCTTTCTCTGCAAACACCATTATTACACCAGCCAATCCATTTTTCTTCCCAGAGTGTTCCTTGCCGAATAGGTAAACATTATGCTGAGAAAAATATCATGGGCTCACTAGGAAGAATTATCTAAAAGGTTACTCAAATGTGAGCCAGCTGTTAGCCACTGTGAACATTAAGAGGAAATGTGATTCGGTGGGCTAGGGAAAAATAAAACTCAAGGCGTAATTAGATATTGAAAAAGCAGCAGAACAGAGAGAATGTTTATATAAGGTGTGTCTGGGAGCTGGAAAAAATTGTCTAGAGTAGCAAAGCCAGTGTTGATCATGGAGAGGGGTCTGTGGGCAGGAAGAGAGAAAAGCCACACCCTCCAGCGGCCCTGACTCCCTTGTTACACAAGGCTGCTTTATGCACTTCCCAATGCTTCATCTCAGGTCCCAGGACAAGGTCTGGCAAAAATTAAACTCCTCTCTGCTGGCCTTGGAATCAGTTGCATTTTTTTTGGCAATTCCTAAAAGGCCTTTCTTCTGCAAATTCACAGCCTGCAGAGTAAAGAAAACTCGAAACTTCCCATTTGAATAAATCAACCAGCTTTGATGTTATGCAAACTCAGTCTTCCCCAGTTCTGAAAAACATTTTTTTTTTTTTTACTTTAACAGTAATGAGCCCAGGGGCACGGTAGCATACACCTGTAATCCCAGCACTCGGGAGGCTGAGGCAAAAGTTTAAGGCCAGTCTGGACTGCATAGAGAGACCCTATCTCAAAAATAAATAAATAAATAAATAAACAGTAATGTTCATGATAAAATGCACTGAACCCTCTGGGGAGATGTTGGTCAAAGGACACAAAATGTCAGTACAAGGAGTAAGTTCCGGGTAGCTGCTGTACAACTGGGTGAATATAGTTAATAACCATACATCAGATACTTGAATATGGCCAGCAGCAGTTTCTCTGCTTTGTTTTTGTTTTTTTTAATGGTGGTACTGGGATTGAACCAAACAACTTCTCACTGAGCTACATACCATCCATTTTATTTATTTATCTTATTTTGAGACAGGATGTGGCTAAGCTGCTAATTTGCCCAGGCTGGACTGGAGCTCCAGATCCTCCTGCCTCAGCTTCCCAGAATGCTGGGATGACAGACACGCATCCTTGCCCAGCTAACAGCAGATGTTTTTTTGGTACCAGGGATCAAACTCACAACCTTGTGCTTGCGAGGCAGGCAGAGGAACCACTGAGCTAAATCCCCAGCCCCTAACAGCAGATTTTGAAAGTGCTCATAACAAGAATATGATACATTTATAAGGAGATGGCTATGTATGTTGATTAGCTCACATTAATTAGCTTCCATGTATTTGTACATGAAATGCCTCAGTTATACCTTAACAAGAAAGAAAGAAAGAAAGAAAGAAAGAAAGAAAGAAAGAAAGAAAGAAAGAAAAAAGAAAGAAAGAAAGAAAATTTCACAACAAAATACTGGGAAAATCGTATCATGAAACCAGGGTGATGGAACTGGGGGTCATCTAGGTAGTTTTAACTGTTCTAATTCTTAAGTTGGGAGATGAGTTTTTGGTCATTTATTCACTCAGCCAGTTATTTGGTGCTGAGGATGGAACCCCGTACATGCTAAGGATGTGTTGTACCACTGAGCTATACCCGTCCACCTCAGGCTTGTTTTATTAACAGTCTCACCATGTACATATACGTTCACCATCTGTTCTTTTTAATCAAATATCATATATAATAGTACAAAAGTCTTGGGTCCAATCCCCAGTACCACACACACACACACACACACACACACACACACACTTAAATAGAACAAAAATGAGATAATCATGAGTTAATTAAGTATATCACACCTGAGTTGCTTTTAGGGGCGTGGCTAAATGTCAGCGATTCAGCACTGTTTTTTATTTTGTTCTTTTGCTTACTGTCCATGGGACAGCAAAAGAAGAAGCATTGTGATAAGGTCCCCAAAGGGCTAATGAGTGCACTGAAATAAAAACCATGTGCATCTTGCAAAAAGCAAAATTCCCTAGAGGTATTATGTTATTGTGAATGGACAGGTTTTTTATGAGCAAAATACCAAAAGCATTCAAGACTCAATGCAAAGGAGATAATTATTGATGAGGGTAGGTGGCAGGGATGAGGCAGGCATTCTCTGAGCTCATTCTAGCTCCCAAGAAGCCAGGACCTTGGCTGGAGGCAGGCTGAGAGTTATTTCTTGGTTTCCCTGACAATAGGAGAAAATCAAGGAAGCAGAAAAAGGAATGAGGATTATCTTAAAGTCACATCAATAGGAAGCAGAACAAAGAAACAAATTTGGATCAAGAAGTTGAATGGTTGCAGAAGCTACGAGAGAAACAACACATGGAAAACTGGTGGGGCAAAGGGGATGGCTCTGGCTGGGATGTCATGCACAGGACCCAGGACACTGGGATGATGGGACCCAGCTGCCTGCATGGGGAACCTCCATGGGTCCCGAGAGCAAGGATAATGCTTCAGAAATTGGGGCTTTGAAAGGCAGTGGGGGGACAAACCTTTATCTTACGTGGGAGGATTTATCGTCTCAATCTGTTACCATGATTCACTTCTAACAGGCATCTACATGACGGAAGTCTTACTGTCTTACCCAGAATCACTGGCTCCCTAGACAACTATAGGTAACCAGATAGTTTTTCTAACTCATGGTTAGGAATGCACATTTACACAGGTAACGTATGGTCACATGGTGCCCGGGAGAAGCAACCGCAGGCCTCTACCATTGAGCTACATCCTCAACCCTCTAAAAGCCACTTTGAAACCTTCCATTTGATTGGTCCTATGTAAACCAATCCTTTCTTTCCAGAAACTAGACAGCAAAACCAGTCAGCCCAGCTCAGCCGTGCAAAATGGCGGCCCTTTCATTTTCCTCTGCTTCCCTTTCAGTCTTTCCTTCACGAAAGGATAAGAGGAGACTAGATTTCTAGAATCCTAGGAGCTCATCTGCTCTGCCCATTCCATTCATCCACTGGGAATGACTCTTAGGACTTCTCCCTGGATCCCAAGATTTACTGTCTCCTTTGCGGGAAAACTGCCTCCCTTACCAACCACAAAGACCCATGCTCAGGTGGCCCAGGTGAGACTGGAATGTTCCGGTGCTGGTCACTTGCATCTGAAAGCTGGGGTTTGCGTGTTTGTTTATTTCACCTCAGGGAGCCCTGGTCTCAGGCTAAATTTTGCATAGAACCTGAACATATAAAATAGAGGAACAGATTTGGGGGCTAGGAGAGGAGGGGGGTCAGAACTCTGAGGCTTCTGGGACAGAAGTGTGTAACCACTACTTTGGAGTTGGCCTGGGCTCCCAGATCAGGTGACGCTTACAGGCATAGCCAAGGACATGACAAGGGCAAACTCTGCAAGCCTGGTAGGGGTGAAATGGTCTGTTTGTGCTATTTGTTTGTGCATCCTCAGTGAGAAAACATCATTTTCCCCAAACACAGGAGCCTCCCCACACTGCGTGAGAGAACTGCTCACAACTCGATGCAGATAATAAGAGTATTTCCCAGCACCAGGTATTCCCAGGAGCCTCTTATAATTAGGGCAGACTTCTAATTGTCACATTTGTTCCCTAAAGGGATCTGTGCCAATTAAGAAGATTCTGAGTTCTGGGGAAGGGAGATAGAGCAGAAAGGGCTGAACCCTAATCACCCTGTGTCTCTTTTGATTGTTTACTTCCCAGAAACTGAAAGCGGGGGTATAAAAGTGGCATTCTACATTAACGTGTTACATTTGAATGCACACAGTAATAGCTTAATTAGAAAGCACAAGTGTAATTTAATTCTGTCTGTGTGTATCTATATGTTGGATGGACAAACAGGCATATATGAAAGAGTTTGTGAGAAAAATATTGGACGTCTTTAAAGCCTAATAGTGAAAATATAAAGAGTTGTACTTTTTTAGCTTGTTTCTTACATATAATGGACATAAATAACACTCAGTAACTGGAAAAATATTGCATCCACTTAAGATTCAACTCCTCAGAACCTAAGCTCACAGCACACAAGCAACATTAAACTAATCTCAAAAGCTGTCTGATAAACCAACCCCGAAGCATTTTACTGTTATTATCTACAAGAGCCATCTCACTGAAAAAATGACAATGCAATGCAGCTAAGAACAGGAAGAAGGAACAAGAATGCCCAGCCCTATGAGGAAGATTCTATATTAAATACTTTCAAGTCTGATGGCTTATCAGTCATGGGAAATTCTTTAAAATTTCAGACTTTAGAATTGTCTAGGACACGAGCTAAAAACCTCTTTTTTCCTTTCATTGCACTCCACACATTCTGTTGTAGCCCACTGTAAAGGAATAATATTGTCCTTATTATATTCGTCCTGGGCATTGAACCCAGGGCTTCATACATGCCAAGCGTAAACTACCACTGAGCTACACCCCTAGCCCCAAATGAAGTATTTTTATGAAACTGTCTTTCCCAGTAGATTGTTCATGAGAAGCTCAAAAACCCTAATAAAAAGCCCTAATAAGCATGAAGTGTGGCCAGCACACAGTAACCTTACTAGAAATGTGATGCTTACCCCTTTACAGGTACTTTTCAAACTTTGACCAAGACCTAAATAAAGAAGTATCAGACTTACAGGATGAGAGATACAGGTGTGAAAAAGTGGGACTTTATAAAAACAAAGTACCCGAACTTAAACATCAAAACGTGTGTGTGTTTGATTCCCGAGTTTGAGACCCCCAACATTTAGTGCAGCAACACCCCCCAGTAGTTTTGGATTTGCTTTGTTGTCTACTTGTGACCTTCATCCCACTCAAGGGAGTCCGGGGCATGAACTCACGCTTATTTTCATTTGTTTTTGTTTGAAAATTAGGAGTTGAGGAAAGGACACATTAGATACCAAATTCACAGGCTTGTGCACTCTCCTATAGCCCCACTGCTGGTGGAGGAGCTGCGAATGTCACCCGGCCACAGTAGGGCTGTTTCTCCAAGTCCAGGACACTGGTTTCCTTGCTGTTTCCTTCACCCACCTGCCTCTTGCACGTATTTCTTTTCCTTGCTGTGTACAAAAGGACATCAGCACTGCATGTGAGCTGCTCCATCCGTTGTTTTCAGTGGCCCCAATTATATGATTTCCTGGGTGTCTGTGAACCTGCTCTGCTCTGTCACATGAGCAGCTGGGCTGCTCTCACCTGTCATCTGCTGCTGGCATGCACTTAAGCAGGTCCTCTCTGAACCCCCAGCCCAATGGTTCGTGGCTTTGATACCCTTCACTTCCTCTTTGTCCATTTCCTCACACCATGACAAGGCCCTCTAAATGCAGCCTGGCTCTCCAGGCACCCTCGCTCCCCGCCAGGTGCCAGGCAGGACACATTAACAGATCTTACCTCTTAGCAGTGCCATAGCTAGAGGTCATGCCGCTCAGTCCAGTCCTTCAATTTGCTGCCCTCCAACATAGCTGAATAGAGTAACTATATAATTGTCTTTATTTTTCACTCTCATCACAGTGGAACTGGCTGAGTTTGAACCCTTACATTTTTTTTCTGGGCTTTCCCTAGACCAGTGGTCCTCCATGGAGGGAGGAGACTGTATATGAAGTGTGACTGAAAACTACAGTGAATGTTTACATTTAAAAAAAAAAAATTATTACAGTAAAAGACACATTGCTATTAACCCCCCTCAAAATCCTCCCCTTTACTGTGAACACATTTGTCTCATCATTCTTGTCATTTTCTGAAGCTATTCTAGAAGTTCTCTTTCCAGAGTGTCTTTAGTTGCACTACACTGGCTGCCTCAAGTCCTGGATCAATTAAAAAGTTTACTCTTCTGGTCATTTTGACTCTGGGGAAGAGCCAGAAGTTGCACAGTGCCTGATCCAGAAGGTCAGTGAAGACATGTCGATATGTTTTTACAAGCCTGTTTTTCTGCTGGATGGCACTGGGCAGCGACTCCGCTATCGTTTTTTGTCACACCTCATAGACACTCAGAAAAGAAGACTTCCAGAACTGCATCCGAAAGTGGCAAGAACCATGGGATAAGTTCAGAGCAAGGGGGAGTTTCTTGAAGGTGAGCCACGCAATGCGTCTTTTGCTGTAATACATTTTATGTCATCACCATGTATTCTGATCGCACTTCGTATCTTCCAGGTCCAGGGGAATGTGGCAATGCCAGGGACATAGTGGTTGCCACAGTCTGGGAGGGGCTCTGGTGGTATCCAGGGGCAGCCTCCCATCGAGCGAGAGTCTGGCCCCATGATGCAGTTCCCAAGAAATGCTGCTCTGGCTCCATATATTACCTCCAAACTGGTATTGCCTTCATTTCCACATCCCGTCTCACTAATCATCAAAAAGTGGGGGGAGATGCCAGAATTGGTAGTTGAATTCCTTTCTCAGTTATGTGCAGCACGAGACTCCTTGTAATTACCCAATAATGTAAAATGTGGGGAGCACAGGATCCCTTTCTTTATTAACATTAAAGACAAGTAATACTTGTTTTCACACAAGTAATGCATGAGCACATTCTCCTGGTAAAACAATTTTAACATCACAGATAAAAAAATAAAGTCCTCCTGGCAACCTCCCCCTTCCTTCCACTCTCACAAGCAATCACGTCAGTGAGTTGTCAGTTTGGTGTACAGCTTTCTATAACCAACAAAGACAAATTCCCTGCACTTCAAGGGGTTTATATCATCAACTGCATGGGAACAGAATCCTAGCTTGTTGTTTTAACTTGCATATTGCTAATTACAGGTGAAATTGAGGGTCCTCCTGTGTATCTATTGACTATCTTATTTCCTCTGTGAATCAGCTGTTCACTAACTTCTCATTTCTGTCTGTATTCAAATGTCCCTCTCCCCACTCCTGAGCACATAAAATGCTTCAATAAGTTCGTGCCTTGCATAGAGTTTCTCCAGGTTCCTCCTCCTTACTTATATTTCATTTACACATTGTCCTCTTTCCTACAGAAGTTTTCGAGATTAATGAAGTCAAATTTTCCCCGTTTCCTTTAAAGATATTGCTTTTGTTGTTTAAAATACTCCTAACTGGTTGTTTCTTCTGCACAACACAACACAAAAGGTTCTGCTGACTTTCCTGCTGCCCAAGTATTCTCTGGCCAGCAGCCTCCTTTCCAGACATACTGAGTCCAGTTCTAGGCTCCAGACAGAACCTAGTCTCTCTGCCTGACACATTGCCCTGGCCACATCTGCCCCCTGGCACAGCTCTGACTTCTGAGCTGTAGCCGTGTTCTCTATCCCTCTCCCCATCCCAGACTCCGCCTGAAATGGGCCTATCTCAAGGTCCTTGTGTGCTCACCACTCTGAGGTGTGATTACAAAATACAGGGAATGTTTTAATTGTTTCTTTAAACTTACAGAAAAAGGGCCAGGGATTTAGCTCAATGGTTCCAGCACCTGCCTTGCAAGCACAAGGTCCCAAATTTGATCCCTGGTACCAAAAAGAATAAAAAGCAAAACTTACAGTAAAAGACATAGCATCTTTAATTCTTAGCAAAATACTCCCTCTTCAAAAGTATTTCTCCCACCACTCCTGCCACTTTCTGAAGCAGTTCTGGAAGTCCTCTTTCATGAGTGTCTTCAGTTGCACTGTTGTGGCTGTTTCATTGTCCTGAACTGATTAAAAATGTTGACTTTTCACAGTCAGTCATTTTGACTTTAAAGAAGAGGCAGAAGTTGCACTGTGCCAGATCTACTGAACAGGAGGATGAGGACACAGCTTAACGTCTTTAGGAGCCTGCTTTTTCATTGGATGGCAGCAGCACTCACCACATCTTTGATCACATCTTGTAAAGACACTCAGGAAAGAGGACTTGCAGAATTGCTTCAGAAAGTCTCATGAACAGTGGGATAAGTGTATTCAAAGCAAGGGGAGGATTTTGAGGGAGATTCATGGCAATGTGTGTTTTACTATAATAATTTGTTAAAATGTAAACACACTGCACTCTTGGATCAGCCCTTGTATCCCTGCACTTGACATACTGTGTGACAACCATGTGTTCTTCCTGAATAGGCTGGACGACATATATAATTGTGGCCGAATGGAACAACATCCTTTCTTTAGTCAAGGAACACTCAGAAGCATGATCTTTGTGCATCACAAGGTGTGTAATACTGGGGGTGCCACACAATGGCGAAACAGGTTCAGACCCTCTCTTCAAGACAGGTATGCTAATTGATTTATAGAAATAAACTAGTTTGAAATTGACAAAAGCCTCAAGAAAAGCACATATCACATGCTATGGAGGCTGGAGGAAAGGAGCTGTGATTTTACCAATGGGGTTGGAAGTAGGAGGGCATGGCACATGTGAGTGGTCGAGAGCTCAGGCTTAGTGCGGTTATCTGGCTCAAATCCCAGCTCCAGCATTTATCTCCTAGCAGGTCACTTGACCTATCCTAGCTGCAGACTTTCATCTTTATAATGGGAGGGAGTGATGAAAATAGCATCCACCTCTGAAAATGCTGTAAGAATTAAATGAAGTAATTTTAGTAACAGCTCTGCTAGCCATCACAGGAGACAGAGTGGCATTTGAACTGGGTCTTAATCAACAGAAAACTCCCAGGTATGCAAAATGCAAATTTCATGAAGGTTAGGTCTTTACTCCACAATCCCTCATCCTTTTTACATTTTCTTCTCTCCTTTTTTGAATGTACACATTTTCAGAAGCCTTCTCCATCCTGCCCTATACACTCATTCCCTCTCCTTCTAAGTTCCCCCAGGTTCTTCTGTACCTCATCCTCTGACCTTCTTCCAACCTCTCCCCATCTGCAGTGCATTGAACAGCATACCCCCAAAATTCATATCCACTTGGCCACTCAGAATGTGAATTTATTTGAAATAGGGTCTTTGCAGATGCTGACTGATTAAAGATCTTGGGATGAAATGATCCTAGTTTTCGAGTGGGCTCTACACCAAATGACTGATGTTCCTGGAGAAGACAAGCAGACATACAGACATGGGGAGAAAGCCCTGAGAAGACAGAAGAAGAAAGTGAAGTTATGCTGCCTCAAACCAAGACATGTCAAGAGCCAGCAGGATCTGAAAGATTGTGATAAAGAAGGAATCTTCCCCAGAGACTTTGGAGGAAGCATGACCGTGCCCATACTGTGATAGGAAACTCCTGGCCTCCAGAACTATGTGAGAATAAATTCCTATTGAAGCACACGAAGTTTGTGGCAACTTGTTACAGCAGCCCAGGGAAATGGTCCCACTAGTCCCTCAGAAAGGAATGCCCCTGGATCTTCTGAGAGACCTAATTCCTGCCTGCCTACCATCTTTCAGGGGCTGTACAACCTCTGGAATAAAGGGCAAAGCCTTGGGCCCTAGCCCTGAGCTCTCCGGGGGGGCGGGGAGGGGCTATCACCTGGCTATCACCTGGCCCACACCCTAGGCTTTTGTGCTTTTCCTAGCCCTACCCGAGGCCTGTTGGGTCACTCCTCTTTCAAATCAATAATCCAAAGGAGCCCTCCCTGTCTGATGAACAGAAGAACTGCAGTAGTTATTGATCTTAATTTCTTATCACTCTTTAATGGGCAAATATTTCTGTTAGGCTTTCTCTCAAGCAACAAATCAGTTCTAATAATCTATAAAGTGTAATCTGAAGTGTAATGTAGAATAAATAAAACACTTGTGGTGAAAGGCAGTATATCTATTACTATAAAGCATAACCTGGGGCTAGGTACTTTATGAAGGGAGATTGTTTTATACTAATAATTTAAAATTTAATTTTTCTTCACTTAGAAATGAAAACAAATACCAAATAAAAAACACTACGATGAATTGAGAGACTGGAGAAGAAAGGAAAATGCTTTCTATTTTTCCTCCTGGTTTTTGTTTTTTGTTTTTGAACTTCTTCCTCATTTCCCTTTTTCCCCTTTGTTTTTATTAGCACATGTTTATGATACATAATTAACACATTCATTGTGGGGAGTGAATACATACGCATTATCACATCTTGATCCTTTTCACTCCCTCTTCCCTCCCTTTAGTTCACAGTTCCCGATGCTCCGGGTCAGTGCCTGCATTGGCTTGGCTGTGGTTTGGACATCCAGTGGACTCCACTTCGGTGGCAGTGTGTGCAACAGAGAGATCAGGGGAGTGGGGGAGATGCAGAGAGGGGCCAGGCTTGCTCTTCTCTAACAACCTTGGCACGGAAATAACAGAGTCCCAGAAGAGCTAGCTGCCTTAGTGTCTTCTGAGTCCCCACATGAGCTGACCACCATGCACCAGGCCCACCATCTCCACACTGCTACAATGGAGCCCGAGCTTCCAACCTTTGGAGGACACACACAGACCATAGCTAAACCACCGCAGGAAGCTTTGGTTGGTAAAGTGACTAATCCCCAACTTTTCTAAAAATATCCATAGTAACAGAATTGGCTCAAGATCAGCCTTCCCTCACCCATCTCTGCCCTGAAGTGAGGTTGGATCCTTTTTCTAGATATGTGGAAGCATTATACTTTGGGGAGACTTCTAGTTTGTCATTTATCATGTAAATCATCTCACTCCTTGTCAGTCTCCTTCATCAGATTGTAAGGATTTTGTGCATGTCCCATTCATCCTTGTGACTCAGCCATGCTAACTTGCCTGTAGCATTAAACACTGGTCGACTGACTGAATGAATGAATGAAGCAAGGAGTGAGAGGGAAAGTCCTTTTAAAATGTGGTTTGAGACCCAAATCTTACCACATTCCAATGGCCCAAAAACATGGTTTCAATGTCTCTGGCATAATTAATGCACAGAAGGCTCCACAGGGAAGTTATTTCTGCAGGGGACATAGTCTCTCAATTTTATTAGCCTGAACATAAATCTTGTCATGTTTTCATAGCTGCTCACGTGATCAATTGGTAGGAAAACAATTACCAAAAATGTTAAATGATTAGGATGGCTTCATAATAACTACATATGGATAAAAACCTCAAATAAATGAAAAAACTATATAGGATAATTATGTCTTCTTCAAATGTACAAAGAACAAAGATAAAAACCCTCTAATGTTCTCAAAATAAACTAAAATTCACAGAAAAAACATCCTGCACTTTTACAGCTACTTTATTGAGTTGTTATTAATAGGTTTTGATGATGTTAGAATGTTTAATCACACACTGACCCTCTAGAGTCCATTTCCCCTTACATTACTACTTAATTTTCTAATCCCATTTATACACACACACACACACACACACACACACACACATATATATTTCATGCATAGGGTGCTAAAATTAGAAATGTCATATGTGTGGCTACTAGAGTGTTTTAGAAATGTCCAACTGTGGACACACAGGTCTTTGAAAATATGGGGGGGGGGAAATTTACACATGCAATAAACACTGCAGACCATTTACTCAATGCCCTGTTGAAATATATGCCAGCGGAAAACTAAAAAACTTTTTATGCTCATTATTTCCTTGTTTTCATTATCTAGGGAGTAAGGAACCCTCACCATCAAAACTGAGCTTCAAGCCAGAGTAACTTCTGGCATTTCTCCCGAAGTGCAGACTCTGGAGCAAAGAGGGGCATTTTCCAGTAAAGACACGGGCTTATTCCTGGCAGGAGAGAGGTAACACCATCTTCTGCCTCCAACCATGGCGCCCACCTCAGGGTCCCTAACAGAGCAGGACTGACACGCTGAGTCACACCCGCTGCATGTGCTCCTGGCTGGCATCATCTCTAATTTTGGAAGAAGCATCTGCACGCAAGCCCAGGCCAGAGCCCTGACCGTTTACCTGCCATGCTCCACGGGCTGGGCTGGGCCAGGGCTGCTGGTCCCCGACAAGGGATGAGATGGGGACAAGGGCACCCTTGCAGCATTCTCACAGGAGCCAGGGCACACAGCACAGGCGCACAGCGTGGGCGCCAGGCAGCCCGGTCCACTCTCAGTCTCCAGCCAGAGGACACCAGTGCCCCCGATTCCAGACTCCTTGGGATCTTCCCAGGGTCCCCGCTAGGCCCTTCAGCTCCATTTGTATCAAACCTTTTGGAAATGCACTTCAAGGTTTCATTGTTCATGTATTTTTTTATTGGGTGGTTTAATTTTTAAAGTAATTATGGCATAAATAAATAAAAAATAAATACTAAATACTAAGCACCAGTAGCTGAGTACTTCTTCCCCCTTCCTTCCCAGCACCTGCCTGCGTCCTACCCAGGCACTGAGATACCACAATGTGGCCAGCTCTGACTTCTCCCTGTTCAGCCCTCACTCCCCAGTCGGGCCTCAGTTTCCCTTTCTGTTCTCCCATTTATCATCTTTTCATTTCCACTGCCTCCCCTGGAGCCTGGGCCACCACTTTCTCACTTCTCTGCCTCCCTAAACCCTTTTCGTGTAAAACCTACCACTCGGGGTGTATTAGTCAGCTTTCCAGCCTCTGGAACAAAATACCCGACACCCACAACTCAGTGTCAGAGGTCTCAGTTCCTGCACGGCTGGTGGCTTCAAGGCAGACACAGCACTGTGGAAGGTCCTGGCTGAGGACACCTGCTCACCTCAAGGCAGCCAGGAAGCAGAGCGAGAAGGGAGGAGCAGGAGACAAGAATACACCTTCCACGTGACACCCCAGTGATCACCTCTAACCAGCACATTCAGCTATGAGTTCATCAGTAGATTATTCCCCTGCTGAGTATGGCATTCCTGTGATCAACTACTTCTCAAAAGCCCCACTTCTGGATACGTGAGAGCTTGGAGGAACATTTTAGATCTAAACCACCACACAGGGCCACTCTGAATTTTCTGCTCACAAGAATAGCCTGCCTCCACTCCGGCTCTTGTTCTCCACAGTTGCATTCAACTGTTGGTTTCCGCTGCAGGATGCTCGATCTCTGCTTGTCCAAAGTCTTCCATGGAATCTGAGGACCTGGACTGGACTTGAGTGCAGATTCTTCCTTCTAAAAATAGAAAGACAATGCTCGACCTGGAGTGTCTTAGGGGTGGCTTTGGGTGGCAACATGTACATGTACATGTACATGTACGTGCATTCAAGAGAACGCATAAGAGTAGCAGAATCAAAACACAGGCTATTTAGGGGACCCAGCTGATCAGAGTTGGGGCCACTGTTTCCCAGGCGCACTCAGTGGGGCACTGATCCTGGATTCTGACCAGTGGCAAGAAGTCCAGGAGCCCATGGGAGTATGGTCCCTGAGTTACCCAGGGCAAACTCTGTGGGTGACTGCTCCAGAGTCCGGGAATGAGCTTGGACCTTCAAATGGCAGGTCAGGTGGCTTGGCTATTGTGGGTTGAGAAATGCAGGCTAAAGCAGAGGCAGCCTCCACTCCCACTCCTCACAGGACCCCTTTTTTGGCAGAACAAGGTAGCAGTGGGCAAAGAAACAACAGTTCCGTCAATGTGCACACGGTGTGTGTGTGTTCATGTGTGTGTAAGCGCTCATCAACTAAGGTTTCTTTTCCAAGTACAGTTAGCAAAGTTGAAATGATGCAGGGAAAGATGAGACATGTTTGCTACCTCCAGACAAAGGCTAAATCTGGTGGATTTTGTGCACTTTTTCAGTGGGGTTTGCATTCCTTTCTTCCAATAGTTGGGTAGTAGAGGGAAACTGTTCTGGAAACCAGGCTGGTTTGAGTGTTTCTCGTTTTGCAGAGAGCACTTTGTGACTGTTCCCCAGTTCCTTCGTACCCTGTGCTCCTGATCAGCTCCCTGATCTTCACCTGGATGGGTCAGAAGATGCTATTTCTTTTAGTGAGCTCACCATTCACGGGGACCAGTACAGGCTTTGGAGTCAACAGAAAGTGACTCTTCAGCCCACTGCTCATGTGGCTTTGGGCAAGTCCCTTAACTTCTCTAAAACTCATCGTCTTCAACTATAAAACAACAGTAACCAGAGCTGCCCCTTGGCAGAGTTGCTGAGAGAATTAGCTGAGACAATGCTCATCAAGTTAGAACAATGCCTGACACAGAGCAGGTGTTCCATAAATCAGAGCTGCTATTTTTAGAATGTTGTAGTGGCAGTATAGGAGCTTTGCTTATAGGGACCATTAATGCAGTATAAGGTAGCAGTCCCAAGACTTGCAAGTGACATCTTACTTTCCTTCTCTTCTGGCTTACTGCCTACAGTAGGATGAATGGTGGCCTCCCAAAGATATGAATATGTCTTAATCCTTGGGAACTGTGAATGGGGCCTTATGTGGAAAAAGAATGCATATATAATCAAGACAGCTAGGATATTAAGACACCCAGCACTCTGGGAGGCTGGGGCAGGAGGATCACAAATTTTTTTCTTTTCTGCATTTTTTATTAGTGCATGCTGGTTATGCAGGTTGATGGGTTTCATTCTGGCACATTTGTACGTCCTCCTAACCTACTTCCATCACCCCTCTCCCCACATCACCTCTCTTATCAAAATTTTGAGACCAACTCAGGCCACTTAGTGAGTCAGCGAAACCTTATCTCAGAATGAATAAGTAAATACATACATACATACATATATAAGCCAGCAAGCTGGGGATTTAGTTCAATACAAAAGCCCTGGGTTCAGTTCCTTCCACTGCTAAATAAGCAAATAAATAAATGGACAAAAAGATCTTGAGATGGTCATCCTGGACCATCCCAGTGGACTTTTAATTCTTATAGGAGACTCTGAAGGAGAGACAGAGAGGAGGTGGCGAGGTGGCTGTGGAGACAGGGTGGACCACCGCAGCCCCAAGCCAAGGAATATCTGGGGTCAACAGGCCCGGAGGACCCTGGACCTGACCCCCCCAGGCCCTTTTGGAGCATGGTTCTCCCAACACCTTGCTTTAACACGTCTGACCCCTAGAGATTTGAAGAATTACGTTCCCATCATTTAAATCACCAAGTTTGTGATAATTTGGTATGGGAGACCTCAGGAAACACACACACTGCCAAATACAGTTTTTTAAAAGATCTTCATCTCTTTGAACTCCTTACAAAATATAATGAAAGAAAGAGAAGCCATCACAACACATTAATGATGCTCATTGTAAAGGACCCAATTGCTTATGGCGTTTAGTAACCTGAGATCATTTTTTTTCCTTTCCATCAGTTATGAGAAAAGAGAGATCACAGAGCAAGTGGCAGATGCTGCCGCCAATTTGCATATTCAATAAAGACAAATGGGTGGCAAAAGGAGCAAGCGTGCAAGGAACTCCCGCTTTCCCAGGAAATGCATCATATGGCACCCTAGATCACAAACCCACACCCAAGTACAACAAACTGAACTCAGACAAAGGTGAATAAAGGGGATTTGTGGAAGGAGAAAAATGAAAAGAAAAAACTAAAACATACGCCTGACTCAGCAGGAATAGCAGAATCATAAAGCTTATAACACAGAGAGCTTAGAAACCATTCAGTTTGCCCTCTGAGATCATGGAAGTCGTAATCACCTCCACCAAAGCCACTGATGATTATTATCAGCCTCAGTTTGAATATTTCCAGGAATGGGAAGTTCGCTGCCTCACAAGTCTGTGTTACCTGAAAGCTTTGTTTGAAATGTCTTTTTTAAAGCAAGCAAAAACACGTCCCTGTATCATACGTTCACTGGTGCTGGTTCTGATTTAAGAGCTGGGCACAATTCTTGCATTGATAAATTTCACAGATAGCCTGGGGCTGTGAGCCTCGTACCATGATATACGTGGGGTCCAGAGACTCAAGAGCCAGTTAGTGCTCAGGCCCAGATTCATTATAATGGGGTAGCAGAGGAGGGGGAGCCAGCCTGGAGGGAGAATCAATGCAGATCGCGGTCTGCCAGAGGTAACTCACTAGCTCAGTCACACACCTGATGAAGTCCCTGCCTGTGTAAGTTTATGTACCAGGTGTGATGGAAAAATACTGTGTTTTAAATAAAGAATTTATGACAGTAAAAGACACATTGCCTGAAACTCCCTCAAAATCCTCCCCCTCTCCTTGGACATATTTATTCCATCATTCTTGCCACTTTCTGAATCAGTTCTGGAAGTTCTTTTTCCTGAGTGTCTTTAGTTGCACTGTCCTGGCTGCCTTACTGTCCTGAATTGAGTCAAAACATTTACCCTTCATGGTCATTTTGCCTTTGGGAAGAACCAGGAGTAACATGGTACAAGATCTTATGAATACGGAAGATGAGGACACAGCAAGGTGTCTTTTCAAGCCTGCTTTTTTGTTGGATGGCCCTCGGCAGTAGCATTCACTGTATTTTTGTTTGTTCTTGTTTTTGGTACCGGGATCGAACCCGGGACCTTGCACTTGCAAGGCAGGCGGCGGAACCACTGAGCTAAATCCCCGGCCCTCACTGTATTTTTTATCCCACCTCATAAAGACACTAACAAAAGAGGACTTCCAGAACTGCTTCAGAAAGCAGCAAGTATGTGATAAATGTGTTCATAGAAAGGCGAAGTATTTTGAAGGAGATTCATGGCCATATGTCTTGTCCTGTAATCAATTTTTTATTTAAACATTTACTGTAGTTCCCCATCACCCCTTATATGCACAGAAGGTGTGGGGTACCCCCAGAGTGGATGGTGTCTAGGCTGTCACTCATTTATCAAACGTTTTTGAGCCTTCTCAGTATGTGCCAGAGTCTGTTACAGTTTCTGAGAACACACAGAAAAGAAATAAAATATCCAAGCCTCATTTGGGTTCCTCTCTGGTTGGGGACATGGACAATAAATAAAATAAGTAGCAGAAGATACGGGCAATAAATAAAGCCAATAAGGAAAGACAGAGCATGTCAGGTGGTAACAAGGGCAATGGAATAAAATATAAAGCAGGATATAAAGAGGGAGACTGAGACAGTCTGGTGCCGAGGGGCTGGTTTCCAATAGGAGATGCTGGGTGAGCAAAGAGGGAACCCCTAGAAGCCCCAGGACCAGGCTGAGTTCAAATCTGTTTCTCCGGCTCTTCTCATTCTCAGGCCAAGTCTAAAAGATCTCCCATATGAATGTCATTAAAGAGAATAATGAAAAAGTAATTGTACCTATAGGATTTAAAAAAATCTAAACTGATCGCCAAAACCTTTTCATGGAAACAGTGAACGACTGATATTGTTCTTTTGAAACAGTGACTAATTCAAATTCATTTGTCGCCCTTCTTTACTACCCCTGTCTCTGGCCAAGAGACGCCCCTGCTCTGGGTCTTCAGTTTCCAAAGGCCCAAAGTCTCCTGAGGGTGCCCTGCCTCACCCCATGGAGCCTAGGGACTCACACCTGGAGCCCAAAGCCCCTCAAGGAAGCTGATGGCTTAGGAGAAATAAGCTACAGAGATGAAGAGAGAAGTTATAAAAATTAAATAAGGAGTTAGGCATGGTGGCACTCACCTGAAATCCCAGCACTCTGGGAGGCTGAGGCAAGATGATCATGAACTCAGGCCTAGCATGGGCAATTTAGCAACTTTGCAAGACCATCTCAAAATACAAAAAAAAAAATTAAAAAGGGAGGCTGGGGATGTAGTTCATTGTAAAAACCCTGGGTTCAGTCCACAGCACAGTACTGCCAAACAAGCAAACTTAATAAGGTAAATAAAGGGAAAAAAAAATGGCTGGCATGGTGGCGCACACCTGTGATCCCAGCACTTGGAAGGCTGAGGCAGGAGAATCGCCGTGAGTCCAAGGCCAGCCTGGGCTATACTGTGAGTCCAAGGCCAGCCTGAACTACATAGTGAGACTCTGCCTCAAAAAAATAAACACACAGACACACACACACACGACCCATAGTTGAAAGAATAGAATTGTGGAGCAGAGCAGTCACAGCACCAAAACTCTTGAAAGAAAGATCTGGTCCTTGAGGTCCAATTAGGCACAAAATGTTGGCCTTTCTGAGGGAACTAGAAAAAATACCATCTTATCTACCTGGAAATAGTAGGTCATTACAATTGCTGAAGAAATGTCGAGAGGAATAAAGAAAATGGAGATGGAGTAGAAGTACTTTAAGTGATGATAACAACGTGGTTCTGGTACAAGGGTTGACAGATTCACGGGACAAAAACCATAAACTCCAGTTTACTTTGGGATTGACAAAAACATCCTTCCCAAACCAACACAGATTTGAAGAATTACTGAGCAAATGGTGGTAGGATATTTCTGGAAGGAAAACACGCTGCAAGCATCCCTGGGTATCCAAGGGGGGTCTGGTCCTGGACCCCCACAGACATCCAAGTCCTCAGATGCTCAAGTCTCCCCTATAAAATGGTGCAGCATCTCCACAGAGTCTGCACACTGCCTTCCTCAGACTCTAAATCACTTACAAATTGCTTCTAGTGCCTAACACAATGTAAATGCCATGTAAGAAGTTGTTACGCCATGTTGTTGGGCAAGTAACAAGAAAAAAGGTCTGTTTATGTCCAGGACACAATTTGTTCTGATCATACTCAATCTGTGGCTGCTTGATCCAATGGATGTGGGACCTGTGGACATAGAGTTTGGATTTTATCTCTTTCTATATTATCAAAATAAAGTTTCATTCCTGAAATCCCAGCATTCTGGGAGGAGGAGGCAGGAGGAGCACACGTTTGAACTCAGCCTGGGCAATTTAACAACTTAGTAAGATCCTGTGTCAAATTTCAAAAACAAAAACAGGTCTGGGGATGTATCTCATTGCAAAGGCCCTGGATTTAGTTCCCAGTACTGGAAAAGAAAAATGACAAGAAAAGAAAACCCAAAACATTCAGAAGGGAAGGATTAAGAGCTGTGACCACAGAATGAGGACAAAAACTTTATATAGATATTTATTTTCTTTAATATATATCTAATATAATTGGTATTCTTTACAAATAAAGGATATCTTACACTATAAAGCAAAAGACATATAGGCCAATTGAGAAACGGTCAACAGAAGCTGAGTGCGATGGTGCATGCCTATAATTTCAGCAGTGAGAGGCTGAGGCAGGGAGATTGCAAGTTCAAACCCAACATGAGCAACTCTGCAAGACCCTCTCTAAAAATTTTTTTAAAGGGCCAGGGATATAGCTCAGTGCAGCATCCCTAGATTTAATCCCCAGTACAGAGAGAGAGAGAGAGAGAGGCCTCCTACAAATCAGTAAGGTCAGAAGGACAAACATACATGCAAAACCATTTCATCTTACCAGTTATCAAAATAATTCAAAGAAAACAATGGTTTAATTGCCAAAGGTTTTAATAAATGATAAAATGCTATTATATACTTTCAAAGATAGAAAGCAATGCTGATTTTTGTGTCTGTGAATTGAAATATAAATTCATACTAACTTTCTGATGAGCGCTTTGGCAATAAATACCAAAAACCTTAAAGAGTCACACACACAAGTTCTCCTTTCAGGAATGTTTGAAGGAAACTCACATGTCTGTGTGTGAAGATTCAGCTAAAAGAATACAGGTGTCAGAGTTACTTGTATGAGGGTGACATTGTTGGTTACCTAAACTACTGGATTCATGCAATGAAAGGAATCCCAGCACAATGGTTCTCAAAGTCTGGCCCCTGTAAGGGCAGACCAGCAGCATCTGGAACTTGTTACAAATGCAGATTCTCTGGCTCTCCCCAGACCCACTGAGCCAGACATTCCAGTGGCTAATGCCCAGAAATGTGAGTTTTAACAAACCTGCAGGGGATTCTGGTGCTCATATACCCTGAGAACCTCTCGGTTGGTGCACAAATCATGGTCCCAGAAAGAACTAGCTTGGACACTCAAACTGGATAGTCTGAGAGTTTTAAAAGGAACTCTTTACCAAAATTATTAGATCACAAGGGTAGAAGATGGCCCTGGAGGGGCAAATGGAAGACAGAACATGTCACCATCGAAAAGGATTGTGCAAAAGAATATTCAACTGGAAGATATTTATGAAATATCAAACTTGTATAAGAAGTCCAACATTCTTTTTTATCCAGAAATATATGTCACACATATTTTATATACGCCCACATATGTGTATGGAAAAAATCCTTGCAGGACATCTCTAAGTATTAATAGCAGTTATACCCAGACCTTGAGACAATGGGTAAGTTCTTGTTATAGGCTTGTCTATATTTCTAACAGTCCAGAATAACCGTGTCAGAAAGAAAATGTAATGCATTTACTTAAACAAAATTATGAACATAATTTCAAAGAACATTGTGCAACCACTATGTTTTCTCAATACCTTAATTTTTTAATGTTATGAGTGATAATCACCCATATTAGTCAACATTTATTGCCTTTTACCTTAACAAATTTTTGGAAACAACATGTCTACAGGAAGAGAAAAATATAATGAGTAATAATTAGTATGATTTAGTAACCACCTTTTGACTGACTGCTACAAATACAACCCTGAGAACCAAGTATCTCTTGGATTATCTTAATCAGTGTTCATGAGAAGCTTAAAAGGCAAAAGTTTTTATTATTTCCACTGTACGGATAAGGAAATGAAAGCTAAGATACATGAAGTTATTAACCTGCAACTTCGCTTCTCAGTGGAGAATGAGAATTCAGCTCAGAACTGTAAGGCAAAATCTGTGAATGCGAGAGGATGTGATTCTGAAAAGAATATATCAATTCTACGCTTAAACAGTAAACCTGGAAAAGCCTAATTCCTGCATAATTTCACAGTAATTTACTACCCTAAAAATAGAGTTATGGATTTCTTATTGTTGTCTTTTTTTTTTTGGTATCAGGGATCGAACTTAGGTCCTTGCACTTGCGCAGCAGGTGGCAAAACCACTGAGCTAAATCCCTGGCCCTCTTATTGATATCTTAATATGACATTCAAAAGTATTGTCTATTCAGATAAAATTTAATATATCAAATGCGAAAACATCTTACTTTTCTTAGTTCAATCTTAAATAATACAGCCAGAGGAATTAATCTGTTGATAAACATTTTTTGAATGTTTGATAAAAGCTATTGGAATGAATTCATTTTCAACCATGAACTCTCTGAAGTTTATGAAGAATATTTAATGCAAGCCACTATACCTGAAACAATACTTCTCATAATGTTTAATCTATCTTACAAATGTTTGATTTATTGTCCTTCTGGTCTGAGTGGTACATTTTTCTATATCTGCCACTCCTATTGAGTGCAAACTCCTTGGAAATAAAGATGCACACTTTATTAGAATTGGTTCCCACTGTGCCTGGCATGAAATATCATTTGTGAATGAATGTGATCAGGGTAAGTTTAATTACACTGTGGTAACAAACAACCCACAAATCTCCTTGGCTTAGACCAATAACGTTTTCTTTCTCAGTCACTTCGCATGCATGTATAATCTGAGTTTCCAGGGAAAAGCTGCTTATCAGGAACAAATGTTGATGGAAACTTGGCTTTGGCAATACTTCCCTGATCACCCTGGTGTGAGAGGAGAACATAGCCAATGACTTCCTACACTGTACCCCCTACCAAAAACACACATCACTTCCACTCATATTCCATTGGACAATGCAGGTCACATGAGTACACCTAATTTCAAGGTGCAGGAAAAGGGCAATACTACCACGGGAACAGAAGGAAGAGCCAAGAACACTTGGTAATAATAGTAGGAATGGCTCCAAAAACTTCCAAGAACGAATCACAGTGTTATTAATTAGACCTTATTAATACATTTACTTGCTGGTGTTGGTACCTACATCAGTTTATCTTTCTTGAGACTAATTGAAACAAACATAGAAATAGTTAGCTTAGTTATATATGTCTGAGGTTGCAAGAATGATCCTGAAGAAATATCGATTCATTGTATCTCACTGTGTGGGAAAATTCATATCAATTTTACTTTCATTCATTAGTTCCATCTTTCTGTAGGTGTGAAGAGAACTAACCACTGATTAATAATGACCCAGAATAAAAGTAGGAGATAGCAGAATGGCTTGAGGGCTACCCATAATTTATTCACTCAACTCAGCAAATACCTGTTGGAGGCCTGCTCTGTCCCAGGCGCTTACAAGTATGAAGATGACTAAGATGTACCATACATCCCAACATGAGAATGTTAGAAGGAATAATCTTTTCTTTATATGGTAGTCTTTTGGGAATTAGATTTCTGCCTTGTATTTCTTGTGTTACTTTTATAAGAAAAATAAAAACCTTTCCAATGATTAATATGTTTCATCTAGAGTTTACATGGTACAATTTATTTCTCAAAATGAAGTGTTTGTAAGTACTGAACTGCAGTTGATAATTTTCTTCCTGCACTACTGTAACAGGATTCATTCTAGATTTATTATGTCAAACACTGAATAAGAAAGAGACCAGGGAAATGTAGTGTGTTGCCAGCTCCAGTGGCTTCACCTATGGATAAAAGACCTATCTGAGTGCATGCCCTTTGTGTTCATTTATAAATTCACTAACTGCCACAGCTGTGGGCCTGTCCTGGACACAGGAGGTTGGCAGGGGCCTACCTGAGCACCACAAGCCAGAGTGCAAGGGTTTCTATCACACAAATTTCATAAAATAACTGTCCTTTGTATCCCATGATAAATGCCAGTCAGCTTTTATTATCTTGGAGATAATATAATTATTATAGAGAAGGAGCAAAATAATAATTTAATATTGAATACAGGAATAGCTACTCGATATCAAATAGCATGTTTTAATCAATGTTCACACATGTATTATACAAACTATTTAAATAATATATATTTGTAATACTTTTGCTGAATCAAATCTCCATAAACACTGTGTTGTAATTTTTAATAAATTCAAATTTGTTACAATGTAGTTATGTTTTCCTCTGCTCATTGATTACTCTTTTCATGTTGTGTTTTATCAAAAAAAAAATGTCTGAAGAGTTCCAAATCATTTTTGTCCCGTCTCCTTATACCACACACTTCTGGTTGCCATGGAGCTTAGCCCTCTTGCCCTGTTCTCTGTTTATCGTTTATTTAAAGTAATTTTATTGCCTTGAGGACAACTTAAAAAGCTGTTAAATTTGAAGCAGTATATTGAATCCTCTTGGGGACATTTACTTTCATGTGCGATTTTATAATTTCTAAGAATTTTGTCTCATTTCATAAAGCAAAAGCAGAAAGTTTGTTCTTTTGAAGGTTATGCTAAAAGTTAGCCAACTACTGAAATGCTGTTTTTCAAAAGATGTGTCGGTTTACTGCCTAGATTGAAAGCAAAAGGCAGACTCTCTAAGTCATGAGATCCATGGCCTTGTGTAGCCATCTGTACCCATTTCCAAAGGTGCTGTCAATAAGTCAGGAGTGGAAAGGGGAGGAACACCCAGTGGATTCCACAGAGGGAGTGATGTTTTCCTTCTGAAGTTACTTTCTCTATACAGGTGTTCTTTGACTTATTATAGGGTTGTGTCCTGATACACTCATAAAAACTTTAAAGTACTGTAAGTAAAAAAAAAAAATGCATTTAACACAACTAATCTACTGCCATGTTTCACCCAATGGGCCATGTGTTGAAAGCATGGTCACCAGCTTGTGGCTTTTTGGGGAGGTGGTAGAAGTTGTAAGAACGGTCTAGTGGAAGGAAGTTGGTCATTAGGGGTGGGCCCTTGAAGGGGACACTGGAACCCCAGTCCTTCCCTCTCTGTTCTTGATTCCTGGCTGCCATGATGGCAAGAGCTTCCTCTGTCACCACACACTCCACTGTGATGTCTGCCTCACCACAGAGCCCAAAACAATAGGCTGACGAACCATGGACTGAAACCTCTCAAACTGTGGAACAAAATAAGCCTTTTCTGAGTTTTCTGACCCAGATATTTTGTTACAGTCATGGAAAGCTCACGAACACACCTCCTGAACACCAAGGCTTAGCCTAGCCTAGCTTAAACAGGCTCAGGACACTTACAGTAGACCACAGTTGGGCAAAATTATGCCACGCAAAGCCTATTTTATAAAGTGTCAAATATCTTGTGTAATTTATGATTACTATATTGAAAGTGAAAAACAGAAAAGTTGTGTGGAAATGCTTTTGTAGCACTGCAAAGTTGAACCGGTGAAATCGGGCACTGTCTATATAGCAAATGTCACATAATTTTTAAAGATACAAAAAGGTAGCCCCTAACATTGCCACAGGAGAAGATTGTTTCTCTCTGTGAGAAATATTACTCTACAAAAATGCATCTTCGTAGAGAGGAAAGCTGAGTGCATTAGCACATACCTGTAATCCTACCTCCTCAGAAGGCTGAGGCAGGAGGCCAGCCCGGGCAGCATAGCTAGACACTGTCTCAAGCAACCAATTAGGGAAAGTACTTCCCCAGGCCTCTGAGTGAGCCTGGATTCAAAAACAAACAGCACAGCATGGTTTAAACATTCCTACCTTCAGATGGGAAGTACAGGGCTTTCTTGAAAATTCCTCTTAAACAGTAAGGGTGAAAATTTCTTTCAATTCAATTATTATCTGACATGCACTCTTCACCTCTTCACACAAATACATCAAAGATGTGAAGAAAGACAACGTGCAATGCCTGTAAAAAACCCTGAGTATCACAAAGAAAAAATAATTCACCGGAAAATGGGAAGAACTTCTAACAACCTAGATATGTAAAGGGGGCAGAAAAGACATGAAACAGGAGAGAATTTACCAAAATTCTTTCTCTGACAGGTAACATAGGCAAATGAATGAATGAATAAATGAAATTGGTCTTCTGATATTTAATTAATAAGGACAAATTAATTTACATGTCAATAAACAGAATAAACAGGAAGTGTGTCTTCCTTGTAGATGGCAGATGCTCAACTGCATCAACACATTTGATAAACCCCATCACTCTATTTTGCAATGCAAAAATATTAAGAATCATTTGTAAAATTCTGGACATGGACCCACATAAACAACTACTGTAAAGGTCTTTATACTAAGTTAATATTTTGCCACAGTGGGTGGGGAGGGGAAGGAGAATAAAAAGAAATATATGAAGTACATATACCCACTCCATAAGATGAAGGTAAACATCATGTATTTGAAACATGTACTAACAAAAAGAAGGTTAAAAAAAAGATAGAGATAATCATTCATTATTTGCAAACACAAGAACTGACTTAAAAACACGACTGCTAATGAGCGAGGGTTTACCGTCCCACGTGCATAGACACCAGTATCATGCAGATGAGTTTTTGCAAAAAGAAAAAGCATTATTGTACATCTGATCAGCAAGGAGGTCAGAAGCTAGAAGCTCAAATCTGTCCCCTGTCAGTCAGTAATTTTACAGTTGGGGAAATTTACAGAGAGGAGAGGAGTTCAGGTTGCTCACTGATAGACTAAGAAGAGAAGGTGCATTTCCTTGTGGGGAAGTTACGTTCTGCACAACGGACACCACTGACCAAATAAGCTGGCTGCTTCTGTTTATGTCCATTCTTGAAAGGCTGGCTCTGAACTTTAAGAATCATGAGTGAAAGCCCTGGAGACTTTTCCTGGAAGACAATTTAAGGAATTTATGTCTAGGTGTATCTGGGCCTAACCTGATTTCACTATTACATTTGATGTGGAATTTGAGTAACATATCAGAATTAAAGATATATTTATTCCCAAAGAGAAACTGATTTTCTAAAAGCTATCAAACATACAACTGAAGCTGGGTGTGGTGGCTCGCGCCTGTAATCCCACTACTTGGAGAGGCCCAAGAAGAGAATCGGAAGTGAGCCCAGCTGGGGCAATTTAGTGACTTAATGAGATTCTGTCTCACCAAAAAAAATAAAAAATAAAAAAAGGCTGAAGATGTAGCTCAGTGCAAAGGCCCTGGGTTCAATCCCCAGCACCCAAAACAAGCAAGCAAAATGTTAAAGAAAAAAAATTAAAATACAGAAAGTAAACATCCATTTACCTCAACAACAAAAGAATAAAATACACAGGTGTCTCTGTGGTTTGACTATTTCTCCCCAGGTTCATGCTGAAATTTATTTGCAGTTCAGGTGGAATTGAGAGGTATGACCTTTAAGAGGTGACTGGGTCCCGGGGTCCCACCCTCCTGAGTGGATTAAGACAGCTGTCCCACAGATGAAGAGTAGGAATATCTGCCCTTGTTCCCCACCTTAAGGAGAAAGCACTGTATCTTCTCCATGCATATAAGGCGTTCTCACTGGAAGTATGGAGTGCATGTCTTTAATCTGTTGAGAAGGTTCTGTTCTACTTCTAGTCTCCTGATAGCTTTTACCATGAACAGCTGTAGAATTGAGTCCAATACTTTTTCTCCCACTAGTGACAGGATCATATGGCTTTTTCCTTTCCTCTGTTAAAATGATGACTTTTGGGGGTGGATCTTCCAATGCTGAACCAACACTGCCATCCCTATAACAAAACCACTTTCTACATACTGCCAGATCTGACTTCTAATAGTTTGCTTTGTTAAACAAATTTCTATGTTCATACTTTTTTCTTCTATTATCTTTATCCAGTTTTAGGATTAGCACAATGTTGATTTCCTAAAATGAGGGGAGAAGTGTTCCTTCTTTTTTCTGCTTTAATTGTTTGATATAATTTATCAGTTAAAATGTATATGAGCCTACTGTTGTCATATAGGTAGGTTTTCAAGCTTTATTTAGTAGGTGCTATTCAAATTTTATATTTCCTCCAGAGTAAGTTTCATTAATTGTCTTCCAAGGTACTTCTTAGAAGTTGTCAAATTTATTTCAAAAAAAGATTTTTGAAATATGCTTTCTATACCCTTTTAAAATCTGTGGTAATGTCTCCTAGATCTTGATATTGTAAATTTAAAAATGTATAATAGATATTGTGTAACAGGAAGAAAAGTTCTAAAGGAGCAGGGGAAGTGGGAGGGGTAGGGGAAAGGAAAAAAGGGAAAAGAAAAAATGTGAGAAAAGGAAAAAAATGGAAAAAAAGTCTTTGCAAATAGGGAAGGGTGGAGGGCGTGAAGGGAGGGCAGGGGAAGGGGAAAAAAAAAAGAACCAAGATACTCATGTAATGGTACAAGATCCCAACGATGAATGTAACTGTATTTTATACCTAAAATGTACCAATAAACTTAAAGGGAACAAAAAAGACAGCTGTCTCAGAAGTAGATTAGTTATTGCACAGTGGGTTGGTTAAAGCCTCCACCGCCTGCGTGTCCTCTCACTCCTGCCCTCTCTAGTGCACGCCTTCTCATTATGCGATGCCATCTGTCATACCATGATGCAGCGAGAAAGCGCTCACCCAGTGTTGCCTTTTGATCTCAGACTTTCCAGTCTCCTGAACTGTGAGAAATACATCTCTTGGTTTCTTATAAATGATCTAGTCTATGTTATCTGTTCTAGCAGCAGAAATTGGACCAAGAGAGGCATGTAGCCAGAAGTAGCCTTATACTAATAAAGTAGTACAGATCATCTATAACTTTTAAAATCACAATTCTGTATGCTTCTTATGAGCTCCTTCTGATTCTCACAAGTACACAAGCTATGTTAATGTTCTGTTGGACCTAAGGAAAATGAAGCCAGATAATTGAGTCAGTCGAAAGAGGAAAGCTGGAGACCTTTGTCTTCCTTCAAAGCCGCTTCAAAGTCTTTCCACTGCCCCTGTCTCCTGGCCAGCTGTGTGACCCCTACAAAGTAATCTTCAAGATGCTGCAGGGAGGACCTTGAACTGGATATAGTCATCACTGTCCCCAGATGGGAAAAGTGGCTATGAAAAAAGAAGTCCTTTTCTTCTTTCTCAAAATAATGTGCAGATTTTAAAATGTAACTATAACCCAAATCCCTATGGAGCTTACTTTCTTGAGGGGAGGCACTCTTTTATGGAAATGTTACCCCTAGGTTCACTGATATGCAAAACAGGGAATGGATACATATGCTTATCCCTGTTCCCCACTTTCAATGCTGATGAGATGCACTAGAAGACTTGAAAAGCCATAAATCCACAAAGACAAGCAAATAGGAGAGATAATGACAATAAATGAGAAACATCTGTATGTTTTTTCATGATGGACTCTATAGGATTTAAGTGGTTTAAAAAAAGAAAAGAAGAGACAGAGAAGTAGCCCCTACAAAGAGAAGTTGGCAGAAAACAGAAGACATGCCAATTTAGATCACATAATCATAAGAAACTTCCAGAATTGGAAAGGACAGGAACCAAACTAGGAGAAGGTATACATTTTTAAAGTTGGATTTCATATCCTCTCCTTTGCCATAGCAATAAATAGAAAGTCTATTCTCAGAGGAAATTTTTAAAAAAGAATCTCTAGACTAAGAGGCACCAGGCACAAGAGGAGGGGAAAGGGAAAGGTGCATGACTGATCTGATGCCTGCTGGCTCCAGCCCTTCCTGGCTCCTAGAGCTCTGAAGTCAAGCTCACACCCACAGAAGGAAGTCTAGAAGCTTCTTCCCTGAGAAACCAACCAGTGTAAAGGGTTACCTGCAGATACAGGATGGGAGGGCTCTCCAATGAAGTGAGGTCCACTAACTGATAAACTAAACCTCACTCTTACATATGACCAGTCAGCCAAGAATCACCAGATATTGGAAGAAGGCTTTCAATAGGAAGTAAAAAGACTAAAATAAACAAACAGGTTGAGAGAAAGAACATGGAAGAAACAGAGGTATCAAGGGGCAAAAGAAAACTAACAACAAAACAGTCATGTTATACCCTTATATGAGACAGCTCTTCCATGAAACAAGTTAATGATGGTTAATGTTGGCTGTCAACTTGACTAGTTGGAGAGACGCCTAGATAAATGTTCGAGCACTCTTCTGCATATGTCTCTGAAAGGGTTTGCAGACAGTTGTCCTGTGAGTCACAGAAATACGTGGGGAGGACCTGCCCTGACAGTGGGTAGCACCATCCAGTATGCTGGGGGCCCAGATGGGACGAAATGCAGAAAAAGGGGGGGAGTCTGCATGCACATGTTCAAATCTTCTTGAGCTAGTGCATTTTTTGGACTCCAGAATCAAGATCCTTTACTCCTTGAACATGGACTTTCATCAGTGACTCTTCAGACAGCTCTCAAGCCTCCAGCCCTGAAATGGGGCACCATCCTTGGTTCCTCTTGCTCTGAGGCTTCCAGCTACTTGGATAGAGCCACTACTGGTTTTTCTGGCTCCAGCCTACAGGTGGCCATCCAGCCCCTAATGCTCTAAGTCAATATAATCAATCTCTTCTTATAATTATATATTCTATTGGTTCTGTTTTTCTAAAGAACTCTAATATAAAGAGTCTACAAAAAAGAACAATAAGGAGTAATATAAAGCTGTCAAAAAATAGTTTCTTCTATTCATTATAAAATTTTTTAAACTAGTTGGAATTTAGATCCAGATTATTAATACAATGTTAACTTATGCTTCTTATTTGAGGATCTTTTTGTTCATATTAATATTAAACTTCTGAAAATACATATTTCTAAAATATATGTTGGGTTATCTATGAGCTTATTGGTTTCAGTGGTTACAAATGTCTCATGTATTCACTATCTTTTTTGGTAGTTAAACATTCTGATGTATTTTAATGAGTAGTATATTTTCTCAAACATTTCTTCCCAGAAAAAGATTGGTAGAATGCTTCCTAAGTATTGGCACATCTCAAGGTATCTTTCTTCTGAGGTGGTACAAATGCTAGTTTGGCTACACAAAGTAATCTAGGTTCACAGACCTGGTGAATCTTGCTCCTTTCTCATTAAGACAATTAGTTTGGCAAGTAAGCTATCTGATAACATTATTGATCTCTTCCAGATTTTCTTTTTGGTTTAGAGATTTATAGACTTTTTCTCTTTGCCTATAAAGTTAAAATATTATTAATGTTTGGCTATCCTGTTTGGCTTGGGATTTCCAGCAATTTCAAATCTTCCTTTAGCTCAAGTGAATTTTCTTTGCTATATCTTTAAACATCATGCTTTCTCCATCTGCTCCAAATAGAGTAGCTGAAGAGAACAGACGTATTTTGGATATACTAAATCTATCCTCTGAACCCCTTATCTTTTAAAATTCTTATTCATTCATATTTTTGCTCCATGTTTTATGAAGACCCTTCAAGTTAGTTTCTGTATCCCTCATTCAATGTTTAGCAGTGCTTGATTGGCATTTTTTTACCAATGTTGTTGGGGCTCATTCAGCAATCAAATTTGGTATTTCCTTTTTTTGTAGTCCCACTTTTTTGGCTAAATGTTTCCCCTCAGCATTCCTTGAGATTGCTAACTGGGGTATATTTTAATGCTTCTCCTAGTTTTAAAAATTAATTCTATTTTGTGTATTTTTTTTAACACTTCACATTTCCCTCCATACACAGAGTCCACTCAAAAAAAATACACAGACTTCAGGAAAAGAAAAATAGTATGATGTTTTTTCAACAGATGGTGTTAGCCTCATATGGGAGACCCTAGAGGATGTTATATATCACAGAAAACCCACTGCACTGCAAGTCCTTAGAGAAGACACTGAAAATGCACGTGCAGCAGTCTCGATGACCACGACACCCAAACAGCAATTTACTGTACTCATGTCTGGAAGCTCACGGGCACTGCTTTGAGCCCCTCTTGTAATTGTAGAGGCCAAAGGTAACTTGTATTAATCTCATGATGTCTCAATAAATTTAGTATAAAAATATAATACAAGGGCCAGGGATTTAGCTCAGTGGTTCCACTGCCTGCCTCACAAATGCAAGGTCCTGAGTTCGATCCCTGGTACAAAAAAAATATATATATATGTATATAATACAAGTTTTTCTTTTCCTGAACTGTGTATACATTTTTTGACATATCATTTCCCTCTGAATGTCTTCAGGTAAGATTCATTGTCTGTCTGTGTTTATAAAATAAAAATGAAAATGAATCGTTTTTTACAAAAAAAATTTTATTGGGTGGTTTCTGCAACCCACTCATTGCACTAAATAATGTAAATGTTAAGTCACGTAAAACCCCAAAATAACCCTATAAGGTAAATGTTATTACTACTCTTCCCAGGGGTTACCTTGAGGTGACAAGACACAGCTAGCTACCTTGGGATTCTGTCCAAGTGACTTCAGATTTTTCAGCCCCTCAACCTCACTGGCTCCTCCAGCTTCTGTCTTGGGACCACCAGCCACCTCTGCAGTCAGAGCTGTAGGTGCCCAGAGAAATCAGGAAAGAGCACATGAACCAAGTTTTCCTTTCCTTTTCTTCTTTTCTGTTGTGTGAACCTGGAGTTAGCTGGAGACCTGCTCAGGTAGGAGTCTGCTGGAACCTCCTCTCCCCACTTTACTTAGCCTGGGTTCTAGGACATAGATATGGGTCTGGAGAGAGGCTAGGAAAGATAACTGGAGTCTTTCATGAACTCATTTCCTTCTCGAAACCCTCACCATCCCTACCCATTCTAAGCAAGAGGGTAGGGGCCAGCTGGCCGGGCACTCCCATCTTCCCTAGATGACCTGACTATATATACTAGGTGACAAGGATAAAGCACCAGTCAGTTTTTTTGCCATTATGACTGCATCTACTAAATGATGATTCAGTGATAGGATCGTTCTATGGTCCAAAAAAGAAATCTATCTCAAATCAATTCTTAATGTGATCAAGATGCTATAACTAAAAGCTTAGTCAAGAAGTTATATGACCTAGGTTCAAATCCTGACTTCACAAATTACTATGTGAACTTGAGCAAGTTTTCTTACAGCTCTAAATATTTATTTACCTGTAATGTCATCATAATAATAGGGTGAATGGGAAAAATAATGAGGTAAGGCATTTAAAGATTCAGCACAGTGCCTGATTTACAGTAAATGCAATAACGGTTGGTTATCACATTATTTCCAACCATAAAAGTGCTAGAGTTAGCAATACTACAAGGATATCTAAGACCACTACAATGATTCAGAATTGTTTGTGCTTTAGATTTTTGGGAAAATAAGTTATGAATAGTAAAAAAAAAATAGGAGCAAAAGTATAATTATTTGCAAATCATGTGTTATACAATGTCTAAACAACTCTGTTGTATGAGCACATATATTTAAAAGTGTATTAGAAGAACGCTTTGAAGAATATACTTACAGATCTTTTCATTTATTTTTACTTTTATTTAAAAATAATTTTAGACTTACAAAAAAGCTGGAACATAGAACAGAGTTGCCTTTTCCAACAAGCATCCTTTTATGTTAACATGTGATTTTATATCACCAAGATCCATTTGTCAAAACTGCATTCCAGCACAATACTGTGATCTTTGAGTATATAGACTTGCACATTTTACTGATCTTTTTTTTCCATCCAGGATCCTCCACAGTATTTGTTGTGACTCCATGGTCTTCTTTAATCTGTGGCAATTCCTCAGTCTTTCCTTGCCTTTGATGACTCTTACACTTTCAAAGAATTCTGGTCAATTATCTTGCAGAATATCCTTCAGTGTGGGCTTTTCTAATATGATCTCATAGTTAGACTGAGGTTGTATGTTTCATAAGTATACACAAAAGGGACATGTCGCTCTCAGTGCATGAGGTTAAGAGGTATGTTATGTCAGTAATCTTACTATTGATGAGATTGATCACCTATTTAAGGCATTTGCTCCAAACTTACTTTTACCTCAATAAATATTCAGATGAGATACTTTGATAATATGCAAATATTGTATTTCTCCTCAAAGTTTCATCTAATTTCAGCCTCCATCCATGAATGTTACCTGCAACAATATTACCGTGATATCCTAATGATGATTTCTGATTTTCTTAATTTCTTTTGCATTGATCAGTTTGGATCCTTCTATGGAGAAGAGCTGTCCCTACATTTTTAAGACCCACTGACTTACTAAGCTGGAGGAAACTGTGGAGTCATCCGAGACTTCAGAGGCTGGCACCTCAGAGCTTGTTAGAAATGCAGACTCAGAGCCTCCCCAGACCTTCCAGATTGGAATCTGAATCTTAACAAGATCCCCGAGGAGCTCTTGTGCTTCAAATGTCACTTCAGGTCCACATTTATTATTAACAGAATTGGCCAATTAAGGTCACACTTAAAGTCATTCTCCCAAATCTCAGTTCATTCTCCTTTTCTATATTGGTTGACCTCATCCCTAAAGAAATCCAGAGCATACTGGCTTTGGACTGGACCTGAATTTAAATAATTAACATTGTTTACCTGGAAACTCCTTGCCTCAGGGTCTGCATATGGAAATGGGGGAAGTACCCTAAGGATCACAGTGAAGACCAGCAGCTAACAGGTGGAAAGCACCCGGATGAATGGCTGGCTGCGATGTGAGGGCAGGAAGAAGTCCAAGCAAATCCCCCTTTGTGGAAGGACGGTGGCCCAGCCACTGGGTGTGCTGTTGGCACACGACTTCAGCTGCCGCCTGCGTCTACCGGGTCAGTCTCAATGACAGAGTGCTGCCTCAGCCAGGGCATGTACATCCAAAGATAACTCACATGCAAAGACATGATGTCAAGACCCAGCCATCTGGCCTTAACTGTCCACTCCAGAGTGCTATGGGGTCTCCTGACCGTCTGTGGGCAGCTCCTCTTCTCCCTCAGCTCAGTCCCTTTTCTGCCTCTTTCTTCAACTCAGGAGCACTCTCTATGCTCAGAGTCCATTTGGGATCCTAAATTGAGTTGGGAGCCACTGCTACGAATACAACTGTTATGCTTTGGGGGGTTACATACTGTCCACTATCACTACATAGCTACTGACCCAAATATGTGTTAACAAGTACCTAATATGCACCTGGCCCAAGCTCAGCTAGGGATACAGAGTTTAACAAAGCAGTGCTTGCTAACTAGCATAAACAAGATTGTGCAGTTAACCAAAACACAATTTTGGCAAGATCTCCAAAGCCAGCAGGCAACCCCCTTTTTACCCAAACTCTTGCTATCTACAACTTACACAGTTCCATCCATCGAGGGCCATCCCTGGAGAACCTCAGTCAGGAGATAGGTTATCACCATTTGCTTTTTAACAATAAAAGCCATGCGACTGGATTTCAAACTGAAGAAATTCAGTTTCCCTAAAAACTTTTTTCTCATCCTTGATGCAAAAAGTCCACAGACAGGGGTAAGTAATTTCTGGATATCCAAGATGTCAAGTAGGATGAGTCTTACAGCTCTGTTTTGAAAAGTACTTTTTATATGTTTCTCTATGCCTTCATATCAACTGTTCTGCAGCCATAAAAGAAAAACTACCCTGGGCTTCTATTGCAAAGAAATGTACCCTAAAAGCCAACAAAATCATGTTTCTTCAACCAAAGGGAAAAATTCACTCTGTGTCTCTCTTTGACAAGGCTGAAACAGCATAAGCACAATGCTCAGTTATTTACTATGATGAAAGATCTCTTGGCCTGGAGTGTTGTTAAACACACACACATCCTTGCATGATTGAATTTGTATTACCATTAGAAAATTCAGCACAGGCACATTAAAATATGTGCCTGGGCAATACCTATTATTTTTTAGCTCTGGCTTTGAAAGCCTACTTCAGGTTTTCTTGGACGACAGACAATTTTAATAGTTTTTCACACACAAAAAAAATTCAAGCACAAAATTTCCATTACCCACTGCTGGCAAGGTCCTCAAGGGGTATACAATTGTACTCACATATAATGCAGCTTTAAAATAGTCTTTAGAAGCAATAAATGCCCTTTCTCAATGTGCTAAATAACTTAGCTCTTGTGTCCCAGTTTGAGGATCTTCATGATCTACTCCTGCTCCCGTCTTCATCTCCACATGTCCACTGCTCTGGATTATGTGCCACTCTCTCAAGGGTGGCAGAAGCTACAGGCCATGAACTGCCCAAGTACTTACAGTGGGCTTGACCAATGCCCTCTGGCTACTGACATGCTTGGCTTACCTTCCTCAGCTGTACATAAGAGCAGTGGGCAAGCCAAAGAGCCTTACCTATTAAACATTTTCTGTTTCAACTCTTCAAAATTTTCTCCCTTTAAAAACATGACATCTTGTTAGTCAGCTTCCTCATCCCTGAGATACAATATCTGATATACACACAACATAAAGGAAGACAGGTTTAATATGGCTCATGGTTTCAGAAGAGTCAGTCTGTGGTTGGCTGGCTCCAAAGCAAGAACATCATGGCAGAAGAGCATGATGGAACAAAGCTGCTAATTTGCATGGTGTCTGGAACCAGATCAAGGGAACAGTACCAGAGAGAAAGGGGCCAGGGACGAGACATAGACCCAAGGTCATACCTCCATGATCCATCCAAACACATGCAGAAATGTTCTTTACTAGTCCCCCTTGGTGGCTCCAAAGCCATTCAAGTTGACATAATTACCTTACTCACCACACCATCATGGCTAAATTCCACTGCAGAATGATCACTGGGTCAGAGCTATTAACAATGATGCTTTGGGAACTTATTAACACTATAATTTCTAGGTTTGTATAAATATGTTCTACTCTCTCATTTTTTTACCAGTTGAGGAATATTCATTTTATTATTTATAATTAATTCAAAATGTTAAGCATTGACTTGTAACCAAAAATATTTTAATGATGACATAAACACATATAATCAAGTGCTTTTCAACAAAAGGTGATTTTTCTCCCTAAGGAACACACAGAAATTTCTGGATACCTTTTCAGCTGTAAGGCAATGTGCAGGGTATGACTAGTGGATGTTGCTAAAGAGCCTACAAAGCACAGGACTACTCTCTATAACAAAGGATGATCTAGTCCATAATGTCAATAGGACCAAGGGGAAGTGTTTGGATTTTAAGTGCCCCCTAAAAGCCCGTGGGTTTGGTCCTCAGCATGACTGTTGGGAGGTAGCAGAACTTTTAAGAGCTGAGGCTTATCAGGAGGCTTTAAGACAGTGGGATATGTCTTCCAGGAGGATTGTATGACTCTAGTCTCTAGTCTCTTCCTCCTTTGCCTTTTTACTTCCCAGTTCCTGTGAGGTGAGCAGTTTTGCTCTGCCACCAAAAGATGTGCCACTCAAAGACCCAACGCAACAGAGCACATGAACATGGACTGAAATTTCAAGAACTGGGAGCCCAAATGAACCTTTCCTCTTTATAAGTTGATTACCTCAGGTATTTGGTATAGTGATAGAAAGCTGACCAACACAGGGAAAAACTCTAAATCCAATAACAAATTAAAAAATCAATGGAAAAGAAAATAAGACAATGCACAAAGGGAAAGCAGGATAGTAAAATCCAGTCAGCAGCAAATGTTTGGCTGTCAATGGCCCATAGATTTGGCTCTGAGCTTCCTATCAGCAAAACCAAAGAGGGAGAACCATAGCTTTACATGCTGATTAAAGATAAAAACTACCAGCTCCTTCTGGCCTATAAGCCTGATAACTCTTCATAAGGTCAGAATAAAAAAGACAGCATGGTGGGGAGGACCACATCTTCCAACGTTTCCACATGTTGTCTTGGCGTAGCTGCTTCACAAAACATACTAGTGTGAAGAAGGGCAAAAGCCAATGTGATTCAGCAAGAGCCGTACTACAAAAGAGCCAGCCTAGAAGATCACGTCAACCTCTTCTTTGTTATCTTTTGCTCTGCTCCAGCCTGGAGGTAATGCAGAAGATTGAGAGTGGTTGGTGGACAGCAGATCCTTCAGAAATTGTCTACTGCACTCTGTTTCTGACAACCACTCTCTGGATAATAGCTGGGCAACAGAGTTTGAAACCATAATTTTTGGCAATAAGCTGGAGCAGATACTTTTCAGTTGAGTAGAAATATATTCTCTAGAATTCTACAGCAGGGAAACACTGCTGCCTCCAGAATGTGTTAATTAAAATATAAGAAGTAAGGAAAGAACAAAACAATTCTGACTTTATCAGTGATCCACTCTGTCAGGAATGAAGGGGCCCGGAACATTCAACTGAGTTCATAGAGCTTAACCCACAGGCCAATCAATCAATCCATAGACAAGGTTGAAAGACCAAGGAAAAAACACTTAAAAAGTATAAAATGAACCTTGTTGAGAGAACTATTCATTTATTTTGGAAAAAAATATAAAATATCTACTTTATACCATGCACCCAAAGTATAGCTCACGTATTGAAAGATTCAAAAGTTAAAAAAAAATAAAAAAGAAATAACAATGATATATGTACAAATTATTTATGTCTAAATGTAGAGCCATCCATTTCACAATGACATAAACACTAAAAATCAAAATATACTATCCAGTAATAATACTACAGGTGTACTCAATGAGATAAAAAAAACTTCAAATATTAGCAGCATTTGACCTGAGTTTTCTACATATTTAGCTTTTATATGTTAGCTCTGAAGGATGGTAAAAGTGGGTTCCCATAGTGAGCCTAAATTTAGCATGCAGGGGACATCATTTGGATAAAGAATAAGATTCTCATTATAAACTAATAAAACTGTCAACTTTGAAGATGCTTATGAGAGACCCAAAATGTGGTAATTCATTTAATCGATCCACAAAGAAATGACTGCATTTTAAAGTTATAACTCACACCAAACACCTCCACTTCTCCTTCCTCTGTTGACACAACCAGAATGAGGTGGATGAGCAATGAAGCCAAGCTTGTCAGGCCCCTAGGTACCTCGGTGCCTCTGTTTAGCTCAAATGTTCAACTAGAATGCCTCCCATAACATTCTTGTTACTAAATGTGGATGTCTCTTGTTATTTCCCCAACACTTTTCTTTAATTATGTTGAAATTATTTCACTGCATGTATTATTTCATATATGCACCTTTGAATGTGTGATATCAATACTTTCTCATCTAAAGTATCAGGTTGCAGAGCCCAGGTGTAGCTTACATAGCATCCATCACCCAAGTGGTCCTGAAGTTCCAGGACTTGATCGATGTTACATACTGTGCTCCATCTTGCATATGCCCGTGACAGGTGGGTACAAGACAAGCCAAGACCCCTCATTTCTGAGTGTGAGACACAGAAACCTAACAAGTGGATGCTGAAATTCGAGTCCTAAGAAAAATCAAGGTTTAAGCATAGTAGCACATCCAAAAGCTGTGTTGTCAAATTCCAGGGGTAAAACAAACTTGGAAGCCCCATAAGATGCTGAGAGGCCATGCCACAGGGAAAAGCGATGGGAAAGGATAAAGAGCCAGCCTGGTTTCACTTTGAGATGATACCACAAAGGTAGGCTGGCTTTGTATGGGGAGTAAATGGAACAACAACAAGGCAGGGCTGAGTTGGGGAAGATCTGACTGCTGGGCTCAGGAGGAGCCCACATCTGCCAGATCGGTCCCTGGTGCTACAGTTCCATGTGCCAGGATCTCTGCAGGACTACATGTCTCAGGGTTCTCTATTTGGATGACAAGTCTTCCCTAGAGGAACCCTGCAGCGTGTCTAAGAATTACTCCTGAATATCGTTTAAAAGATGCTGATTTAAGCTGGGGGTGGAGATCAGCTCCAGAGTTCTTGCCTAGCAAGAGCAGGGTCCTGGGTTCAGCCCCCAGTAATAGAAAGAACGAGAGAGAGAGAGGGGGGAAGAAAAGACAGAAATAATTTTTAAATGCTGATTTTAGGTGATAGCTACAGGGTTGTCCAAGTACCAGGCAGTATAACTGAGGGCTTCATATTGGGAGGCTAGGAATCTGCATGTTTAATTAGCACCCCTCAAATGGTTTGGTTGCAGGGAGGGTATCCAGACCAGACAGTAAGGAACAAAAGGAGTCATCTCATTCTTCAATCAAACCCGAATACCAGAAACAGGAAAATGGGAGCCCTAAGGAACAAGTGGTTCCTACAGCACAATCTCCCAGCAACACACAAGATGAGCCCACAACCTGGGGATCACATTTTTGTGGCCAAACTCTGGGGCAAACTCCACATTTACCCTGATTAAAGGATTTGTGACAGCTTAGGTGGAGTTGTGAAGTGGTGTTTCCCACTGCACACCATCTTAAAAGATTTTTTGTTTTGCGGCACTGGGGGTTGAACCCATGGCCCTGCATCTGTTAGGTGAGCTTCTATCACTGAGCTACACCAACAGCTTTTTTAAATTTTTTTTTTGTCTTGAGTCAAGATCTCACTCAGTTGCCCAGGCTGACCTCAAACTTGTGATCCTCCTGTCTCAGCCTACTGAGAAGCTGGGAAAAAGAATTCTTTGAAGAAAACCAGGTGCGAGCGCAGTGCATCTTGGAGTGCAATGGTAGCCCCCTCTGGGGTCCTCTCCCTGCACACCTCCCGGGGGTACTACTTGCTCACTGTGGGGCTCTGGCAGCACTACACAGCTTGTAGCAGATGCTCCCCCATGGAGCGTTACCATGCGCGGCAGCAGCAGCCAACAGCCCTGAGAAATGTGGCTCTGTTCAGACCACATATTCTGATCTTGGACATCACTCCTCACCCTTAGTTCCATTTTTTGCTTTAAGAATTCTATTTTCATCCTAAAGCAATTCTGTAGAAAGCACTTTGGAAAACTCTGTCTTAAAAATGCTGTTTGAGCCAGGCACTGCAGTGCATACCTTTCATCCTAGTACTCTGGGAGGCTAAAACAGGAAGATCACAAGTTTGAGCCCAGCATGGGCAACTGAGGGAGACTCTGTCTCAAAACTTGAAAAATCAAAAAAGGACTTAGGATGAGTTCAATGCGAAGGTCCTTGGTTCTGTCCCCAGTACCTCAAAATCAATGTTGCTTAAGATTTTAGATCACTTGGTCTAAGAGAGAGAGTCATGTAAGTAAAGCAAAGACCACTGTATTCATTGTCCAATTTATTGAAAAATAAACAGGAAGATGATGATTCTATCTGGAAGGTGATGATTTTATCGGGTGATAAATATACCATGAAGCAAGTACCCATCTAGATGGAAAACCTGGGCCTTTCATAACAGCACTGTGGAAGCTAGAAACGTGGAAGTGAAGAGATGATAAGTGAACTTCTCCACAGCGCCACTCAACCCCCACTTCCCTGGGGAAAATCAGCTGGTGCCTCATGATTAATTTACTGGGAGTGCAGGAGCAACCTGTGCTTTGGGATCCAATAGGAAAAAAAGGAATCAGGGAAACAGAAACAAAATCAGAACAAAACCTCATGTTTTCAATAGAGATATTTAATCATCAGCACCAATTAAATCACCAGCCACCTAGCCAGGAAGCAACATCAGAGCAGCAGCAATGTCAGCAACAGAGAAGAGCATCTTCTTACAGGACCTCTCAGACTCAAGGACTGACATCCTGACTTTCAGAGCTAGAGGGAAAAGCAGGTCTATTTATTGCATACCTGTTGGAGGAACAGCACAGGTAATACACCTCAATCAGAGTGATGTAAAAGAAGAAGCACACAAATCCTTGAAATAATGTCCAACTGTGTATGTCTCTTATTCAGATGATAATGATCAGAATCTTTTAGAAAAAAATTAATCAGGATAATATGCAACCAGAATTCAATGGGATCTTTGGGAGAGGGTAAGATGTAAATTGGTGAGAAGAATGAAGTATTCCAGGTAGAAAAATCATCAAAGACCAAATCCAGCTGCTGAGGATGTGAATGAATGAGAAGTCTGGGATTTCTTCTTTTACAGAGTGCTGGGAAGGAATCTGAATTAATCAATTAATTAATTAGGAGTGCACCTATAGCATCTGGAAGGTTCAGTCCAGGTCAGTGAACCAATACCACAGGGCACAGCGAGGAGAGGTGGTTCTTGGATAAGAGCAGCAGGACTGAAGTTCTGCTTAAAAGAAGACCAACCTGGAATTGATGTGTATGGTGAGAGGGTAAGAGGAAGAGCTAGAAAGTTGGAGAGGAACAGGAATGCTGCTTGGGTGATTCAGACCCCCAGTGATGAAAGCCTGCACAACAGGGATGGCAACGAGAATGGTAAGGATGGAACGATCTCAAGGATATTTAGGTGGCATTTGTGTCTGGATGCTTAACTCCAACGTGCTGGCTTGGACATGGTCCAGTTGTGTAGTTAACTACAAGCCTGAAGTGATTGGAGATTTAGAATGTCATTACCAAGAGAAGTCATAATTTTGGCTTTGCATACATTAAACTTGAGTTGTGTTACGGTATGGATCTAAAATGTCCCCAACAGTCTCATGTGTTCAGAGGTGGGGCTTTTGGAAAGTGAATGGATCCTGGGGGCTTTAACTGATTCAATGGGTCAATGTATTGACGAGTTCGTAGCTGAATGGGGTATTAGGAGGTGAGACCCAATAGGAGGAGATGGGTCACTGGGTATATAAGTCTCTCTATGGCTCTTTCCCTTTCTTTCTGCTTCGGGTACCAAGAGGTAAGCAGCTCTCCTCTGTCACACCCTTCTACCATGATATTTCTGCCTTGGAGCCAGCCACCAATGGGCTGAACCCTCTAAAACTGTGAACCAACGACATAAGCCTTTTCTCCTTTAAGTTGTGCATGTCAGAGATCTCGTCCCAGCAATGGAAAGTTGACTAAAGTAAGGTGACAATTTCTCAGATGAAATGCTTTTAAATTCCCTACTGAGACCAGAGCTAGGTCAGGAAAATCTTGGACTAATGAACGTCCATCAACTGTAACATTCTCCAAGACACAGCTCTGATCAATACTTTGCAGAACCATGGGAGAAATTTCTTAGTTGTGTTGTAGGTAGATAGGCTTGCAAAATTGATATGTTGAGGAGGCATCTCGGAGAATACATGGGTGGAAGCATCTGCCTGTAGCATACACTGGTTTTAGATAGAGGAGGGCTCAGGCAAGAGCCACACCCCACAGCTGTCATTCCCATAGCAGAGGCCACCCTCAGGTGACCTGTTCTCCCCAATTCTCTTTCCTAAGTAGCCTCTTTCTACATCTGTTGGGAGGTGAGAGTGCTTCCCTATGATTTCAACCCAGCAGAGGAAAAAGGACCAGGCAGGCTGCTCCCTGGCTTGGAACTGAAATCTGTCCCTCTTGGGAAAGAAGAGCTATGTGGCCTGTGGGAACACCCGTCCATGCTGTCTCCAGAACAGCACAGACTCCTGCGGCAGTGACCACAGAGACTCATGCAGCCACTTCAGAAGATTCTTAAACTACGCCTTAGAGATGAGCCTTGGTAGATAAACGCCAAAGAAGCACTGGAATTTGCCTCGATCTGTACATTCCACCCTCTCCCCTAATTAATACTGGAGGCCCTGTGATTCTGGCAGAACCCACCTAGCATCTAGGAGAATGGACCGAGCATGTGCCCCTGCTCATCTGTAAACAGCAGTCCGGATGGTTTAACTGTCCAAAGGTGGAAATTGAAGAAACCAAATTGTTAGTAGTAGTCAAATAAGGAGACTGCAACTCTAAGGATTTGGGGAAAAGCAGAGTTTATAAAGTAGATACTAGAAAATAGTAAAAAAGTATAAATTGTTTCTGTTTTTACACTCTGAATAAAATGTCATGAATACATAAAAGACCTGGTGAAACCAGATGAGAAAACAAGGTGAAAAAGAACTTAAATCTGACTTCAGAAGATACTTTAATTCAAAGTACCAGTGAAAATGAAAAAAAAGGGAAAAGGAAAAATCGATCAAGAAAAAAATAAAAGGCAATAGTGGAAATAAAGTCAGCACTGGAGTGGAAATTCAAATGAAAGATGTAGGAAGGAAATAAAGAGATCTCTAAGAATACAAGTGAAAGGTTAGAGGAAAACGTGATGAATGAAAAGTGACAATTATGGAAAGATAATTTACCTTATTTGTTTATCAGAGAGGAAGTTTGTTTGAGAGATCCAACAAGCCACTAACATTAGCATAGCCAACAGAGTTATTTTCCCCTTGTCCAGAGATTTGGGCCAGTAGGGCAGCTACACGGTGCCATAGGACCTGGACTACTTTTCCTTTCACCCATCATCTTTAGTATTTGGACTGCTTTCCTAGCTTACAAGATGGCTGCTGGGACGCCAGCCACCACAGTCACATCCCAGACGCAATATGGAGGAAGAGTAAGCGGAAAATGCAGCCCATCTGATGAGTCAGCTCCCTTGAAAGAGCTGTCCCAGAAGCCTCACTCTGTGACCTTTAAATATATCTCAGTGGATTCAAGTAGGCCAATGACTGCCCCTCCCTGCAAGGAAGCCTGGGAAATAAAGCTTTTAGATTGGGACTGTTTCCAAATTAAGTCAGGTTCTGTGAGTAAGGGGAGAAGGGAGAGGAGAGATCGGTAGATAAACAACAGCCTGAGAAACACAATAATGAAGGTGCAGAATCAATCCACATGATATAGGAAGTAAAGATTTTCCTGCACTGAGTATGTAAATCAGAAGAGTTATTCATGTCTCCATAAAGTGAACTACAGCAACAAAACCCTACATACCTTGATAGCTTAGCAAAACGCTCTCACTCCATTTTTAAAAATTTTAAAGATACCCAAACCAGGAAAAAAAAATCTGAAGATTATCCACGAAGAATTTTAGGTTGTCCTCTGAATTCCCCAGATTACTAAAGGTCGACTAATATCTTAGGAGTCTTGGGGAAAAGTCATGATGCAAAGATGACAGTCACAGCCAAAATACTGTCTAAGAAAGAAAAAAGTCCCCCATACATGAATGACGTAAAAACAGCTTTTCCACAAAGTGTAGGAATGGCTGGGAAGCTCATTCCATTCAGAATTCAGAATAAGTTTATTCTTAAAGTTTAAGAATGCAAAACTTGCAAAAGATCACAATTTCAGTAAATCTGAACAAGTTAGAGAGATCCTGTAGCAACTGTGGTTTCCAAAAAACAACACAGTAGAATCTTCTGTTGAACACTTCCCAATGTAAAGCTCTGCGTTGAGGAGAATTCTTAGGTCATATCTAAGCTCATCAGGAGAGAAGGATTGGCTTAAAAGTATTCCCATGACAAGATGGAAATAAATGAATAAATACATTTTAAAATATAACACAGTGTAAAAACACCAGATGACACTCATAAACTCATGATGAATGTATTATTAAAAATATACAATTTGGTGCACACCTGTACTTCCAGCATTCTAAAAGGATGAGGCAGGAGGACCTCAAATTGCTGTCTGGGTAACTTAGCGACTTAGTAAGTCCCTGTTTCAGAATTTTTTAAAAAATAAAATAAAAAGGGCTGGGGATGTAGCTCAGTGCAAAGGCCCTGGGTTTGATCCCCAATCAGCACCACCAAATACACACATACACACACAAAACATTTGATATGATAAGATGGAAGTGAAATAATGGATACCAACAATAGTTCTTGGGTTAAAAAAATAGAAAAATGTCTAAACAAGTTTCATTTACTAAGAGAGAAAGAAATAGAAGAGGGGGAGGGAAGCAAAGAGGAAGGGAAAGAGAGGGAAGGGTGAAGGGGAATGAGAGAGAGAAACAGAAAATTTTAAAAATCAAGACACTAAAACCACAAATTAAGAAGCAACTCAACGCTATAGAAGAATAATGATCAAAATTCTGAATTTAGGAAAAGGGATAATTTTCTTAGAAGAGATCATTTGTGTCAAGTAGAAGTAGAAACTCTTAAGTAGGCTGATAAGCATGTTAACGAATTAATAGGATTGGCCCTCAAGGAGGTGTAAAACACAGGACAGTTTACAGATAGAAGCTTTCTAAATTTAAGACAATAATCAGCATGACATCACATCCATGCTTTGAGTTTAGCCAATATTATAAGCACCTCCTCGTACCCCCAACCAAAGAAAAAGGAAGAGAGGAGGGAAGGGAAGGAAGGAGTACAAAATTAAAAAGAAATTTAAGCACTCAATTCCTTGTGTTAGAGATAATATAAAAGGCTAAAACTGAGCTAAACTGGGTTAATTTGGGCATCGAAAAGAATAATTCTAATTTATTATATCATACTGAGTAAGTAAAAATCTACAGGAACATGGTGATGCCCTTTCCCCAAAAGAAGAGAGAGATTTTCACAGAAGAATGACCGATAATACATAAAGGAGAAAATATTCAGCTGGAAAGTCACCATTTGGCAACACCCAATGCAATCATGGATTCAGAGGCAGATCCATGGTGTGATAAAATTATTAAGTGAAAGGTTGCTGGAGAAAAGAGATTCGTTCCCCTTACTGAGGTGCAGATGAGGGTTTGTACCCTTTAGTGGAGACATCTGAAGATCATCACCCTAACCAGTACGGTCCCATATGTAAAGTTAAAAGACACATCTTAAACCTCAAAGATGATAGAGTTAGTATCTATGATGGCACACACCTATAATTCCAGCATTCTGGGAGGCTGAGGCGGGAGATTGCAATTTGATCCCTGTTTGGGCAAATTAGACAGTGAGAGCTTCAACAATACAAATACAAACATAAAGGGCTGGGGCTGTAGCTCAGTAGGCAGGCTTGTGTTCAATCCCCAATACCACGAAAAAACTTTACGACACAAAGACTTCATCCAGATTGGTAAAACTAACACCAAGGTCTCATTTGACCGGCTTAGAGGCGAGGACGCCAGGAGAGAGAATTGCAGAAACCCGGAGGCAAACATGGTTACCGGACTGTCAGGTGAAGACCACAGAGGCCAAGGTCGCCTCTGCCCTCCTGTCTGGGCAGAGCACGGACTTCCCTAAACGAGGTCTCTCCCAGCTCTATGACACAGGCATTTTCCTCCACTGGCCGTCCAGGCTCACACACAGCAGGAAGAGTAGAGGGGACAGAGGGCAGAGGCCCAGGGAGCCACCAGGGTCCCATCTCGGCAGGAAAAGGCCAGCTTCCCAGGCCACGCCCCCCTGAGTGGGAGGGGGCGGAGGCGCAGATGGGGCACCGCCCCTCCCTCAGCGAGTATCTGACATCGGAGGAACGCTTCACGTACCTTTAGATTCACCAGCTCTGCTTTTGAGAATCCTCTGTATGGAAACCATATAAAATGCAGTTAATGAACTGCATACATTGTGTTCATCAGTTCAATATTTCTAGATTTACCGTCCTAAAAGCAAACGTCACTGCAGGGCCCAGGAACAGATGAGTGGCTGAAGGGGCAGGGATGGCTGTCTGCCAGAGAATAGAGCTATGCGAGCCTCAAGGTTCCCAGCTGTAAAATGGAGCTAATGCTACTTGCTGCATGAGCTTAAGACCCTTGAGTTACAACCAGCCTGATACACAAACAATTTGGATACAACCAGACCTAGTTTTAACTTACGATCAAAGTCTTGAGTTACGACCCAAATGCCGGCTGTTTATGCCTCCAGATGGATACACGTTAAACCCTTCAAGAGTTCTGGAAGGAACACTACAACATCCTTTCCTGTGTGGGGTTAATTAAGAAATCCTGGGCCAATGTCTCTCTAAGGACATTGAGATCTGCCTGTCTACAGGAGAGAGATTTTGAAGGCTTTGTAGAGGAGCCTGAGCCTTCAACTGACCAACGTGAGTTACAACCAGCTCTCAGAAATGAACTGAGTTTTTGAGTCAAGGCTCCACTGTATTAAACACACAGCAACATGCCACAATAAAGAGTTTATGCAACTTGGGTGGAGTAGCACACGGCTATAACGCCAGCACTTGGGAGGCTGAGGTAGGCTGATTGCAAGTTAAGTCCTACCTGGGCAATTTAGTGAGACTCTGCCTCAAAAAATAAAAAGGGCTATGGATGTAGATCAGTGCAAAGGCCCTGGGTTCAATCCCTAGTACCAAACACACACACACACACACACACACATCAATACATTATAAATATATACATATACACATATACATATACATGGAGTATTATATAAATTATTATATAGACAATTAAAATTATATACACACAATGTAGAAATAGTATGAAAAGAAAACACCCCCGATAAATTGCAGAAAGACCACAACTTGTGTTTATGGTGTAATTTCAATAATGTAATGTATGCATGCTTAGAGGAAATACATTAAGACACAAACGGTTCTTCTATCTGCCATTGCACTGGGGGTGACTGTTTTATTCTTTGTACATTATTTTGTTTAGAAATTATCTATTTAATTTAATTTAATTGTTATCATATAAATCAGGGGTCGAGCGTCTCCTAAAGGTCAACTAATAAAGATTCCATCTGTGTGTGTGTGAGTGTGTGTGTGTGTGTGTGTGTGTGGTGTTAAGGATTGAACCCAGGGATTTCACAGTAAGCTATACTCCTGCTCCTTTTTTATTTTTTATTTTGAGACAGGATCTAAGTCATTAAATTGCCCAGGCTGGGCTTGAACTAGCAGCGATCTCCTGCCTTGGCCCCCCAGAGTGCTAGGGTTATAGGGGTGCACCACCACATCCAGCTAAGATTGCAGCATTTAGGGGTCTGCAATATCTGTCTTTATCACTCAGCTCTGTCACGGTCACACTAAGCTGCTAAAGATGCTATGGAAATGACTGGCATGATTATTTTCTAATAAAATCATATCTACAAGAAAGACCAGGCAACCCCAGTTTCTTGACCTATGTTCTACATAATGATATACACATTATATTTTTAAGATAAAACTGTAAAGAAGGTATGGGAAAAAACAAGGAAAGAGGATTTCCCTAGAGATGAAGCAGAAATATAGAAGGTGAAGAAGGTTTGCACAATCATTTTTTGACAAAAGAAATTAGAACAACTACAAAAGAAGACAAAGTGCAAGCAGTCAGAACAGAAGAAGACGGGCTGGTGGGATTTTCGTCAAATAAGCAAGTGGGGAAGCAAGCTGGGTGTGGTGGGCCACACCTCCCATCCTAGCACTCTGGGAGGCTGAGGCAGGAGGATCATAAGTTTCAGTCCAGCCTGGGAAACTTAGGGATTTAGTGAGACCCTGTCTCAAAATTAAAAATGCATAAGAACAAATGAATGACTGAATGACAGGAGGGAGGGAAGGAAGGAAGAAAGGAGAAGAAAGTGCAGAGCAGACTACAGAGGCACACCTGTGATCTAAAAGGAGTATGTCCAAAAGCTTTTAGACCACTTCCCATGGCAGGTGGAGGTTCTCAAGGAAGTGCAAAGCCAACTGGATGGCAGGACCTTCCTGAGGTTGTGGTAGCACCTCTCTGGCTAGGAGAGGACCAGTGCTAGTGATCCTTGCAGTGAGACTCTCTCCAGACCTCTGGCCTTTGCTCAGGGTGTCTGGCACACTAATGCCACTCTCTTCAGACTAATTCTGAGTATAAGAAAATACTGCCTACGACTGAGTCAAACTCTTCTACCCATTAGTTTTTATTCTTGACTCGGAACAGGAGCTGCTAAGCTCCTCCCACTATTCAGAGTTTGCTTATTAGAATCCCCAATATTTTTTTTTTCTGTACCAGGGATCAAACTGAGGACCTTGCCCTTTCGAGGCAGGCACAGTGCCACTGAGCTAAATCCTGGCCCCGGAATCCCCAATCTTGACCTTTTGTTTCATTCTCTGGAGATCCTGTTGTGGGCTGGATTCCCCCTCCCCCAGGTTTATATGTTGAAATCCTGACCCCCAGTGTAGTAATATTTGGAGTAGGGGTCTTTGAGAGGTAATTAGGGCACGATGGTAAAGCCCTCCTGAGTGCCATTAGGGCCTGTATAAGAGACCCAGAAGCTGAGCATGGTGGGTCACACCTGTAATCCCAGCACTCTGAAAGTCAGAGGCAGGATGATCACCGGTTTGAGCACAGTCTGAAAAATTCAGTGACTTAGTAAGACCCTGTCTCAAAATAAAAAATAAAGAAGGGCTGGGTTTGTAGCTCAATGCGAAGGTCCTAGGTTCAATAACCAATGAGAGAGAGAGAGAGAGAGAGAGAGAGAGAGAGAGAGAGAGAGAGAGACAGCGCTCTCCAGCCTCCTTCCCATCCTGTGAGGCTGCAAGGTGAAGTCTGCTTTCTTTCACCCACTGCCCCCATCTGGAACCTTCAGTCTCCAGAACTGGGAGAAATAACTGTCTGCTGTTCAAAAGCCACCCAGTGTATGGTGCACTTCCATGGCAGCTTGAACAGACTAAAACACCCTAAAAGAACAGTTTAGTTGAAATTAGTTTTTCTAATTTAGAGGATTACAACTGTGCCTAGTTAGTTCACCTAGTATTGGGAAATCATTAAATTGAATGGACAAAAACATCTTAAAAATTTCTCCTACAAATTCTAGTCTTTCAGTTTTCTTGGAGAAAAATCTGAAGACTTAGCAACCCAGGTCACATTCCCGTGCACCAGCAATGAGCTGGAAGTTAAGTAGAAGCCAGCAGGATCTGGGCCACCAGCCACCAGCCACCCCAGCACACTAAAACCCCGGGCCTCTTGCTCCCTCCCTTACACCACCTGCCTGAGCCGGGGGTCATCGGAGCTTCCTGCCTTACTGAGCTCTCAAAGCAGGCTGCACACACAGCCACAAGCCCAGAGACAGGGTCTTGTACACAGCTGAGCAAATGCAAGTTCTGTGACCCAGGGAGACAGATGGGCTTGAGTTCCACTGTTTGGAAAAACAGAGGGTAAATGACACTCAGCTTAGATTCCTCACCCAGCCAGCATTCTATGAATCTATAAATGGTTTAGCTAATTTCCAAATCTCACTGAGCTCATCGCCTGAAAAATGCCTGAAGTCATGAGTTCCACCTGCTAATAGCACTTTGAAAAAAAAAAAAAACAGATTTGAAAAATACAATATCTGGATCCCTCAAAAGCCATTTGCAAATTCATACCAAGATGTGAGCAATGGAAAAAAACAAAGCCATTCACTCTCTTTTGCCTATACAATGACATTTCCAAGCCAAAAGTGCTAATCGTTAAGAAAAATTCCCACCACAAAGTTTAATAGTTCTATTTTTAAAAGGTGCATTGGGCCAGGGATTTAACTCAGTGGTGCCACTGCCCAAGGTCCCAAGTTCGATCCCCAATACCAGAAAAAAAACAAAAGGCGCATTGATTATAATGTTGAGGAGAGGCAAGTGAACACCTGAAAGAGGGATCAAAACAAAGATTAAATACAGCCTTCCTGAGACCTTAATGCTTTTCTCCCAGTTGCTCCCATGCCCATCAGCCCCACACCTGTAGGTACAATTAGGGTTTCAATTTTTTATTTCTCTTGCCAGAAACCCTCCACCTTCTCTATGTAGCTGACATGTTTCATACAATGCTTTCTCCAACAAACCAAAATTATCCCAGATTAGGTGATAAACGCCAGTTAATTCAGAGTAGGACATAGAGCTCTGGACAGTAGGGCCTGGTCTTCTCACCTCCTTCCTCAACCCAAAGCCCACCGCGCTTGAGGGCTATGGGACCCTAGACCACAGCATCAGGCGGCCCAGTGTCTGGGGACATCTGCCACCGGCGGGCCCACCTGCTAGGGATGGGCACCCTGCCGGCCCCTTCACTTTGCCTCTGGGTCCTGAGTGGGCAGAAACCAAAGAAACGTGAATTGCAGGCAAGGTTGAACTGCACAGTGTCTTTCGACACAGCTGTTCAAGTCCCCAGGGGATATTTCAAAGATTCTCTGCATCACTGGGCAAGGGGACATTTGTAGCAAAGCGCCAAGACTTGAGGGAGCAATTCCTACCGCGGGGGTTGCTCAGTTAATGAACTCTGTGTCCTGGCCCTAGGGTGGTCAAGATCCAGGGCATTCAGTCTTGGTTAAATTAATTTAATTGAACAATATCCCAAAGATTTCTAAGCCACTGACAAAAGCAATGTTCTGTTTGATGATGAAACTATGAGTTGTTCTTTAGGAAGCGATATTGCAAATTTCAGGATCTCATTCTGAGCTTTATGAAAACAAGAAATGCGGCTGCGGGGCCATTCATCATGGAAACAGTTCCCAGCCCATGATAGAAGCTCCATAAATCGTGTGGAAAATAAAATAATCACCCTTAAAGGCCACAACTTCTTCAAATTTGCTTCTTAAATTGGATGTTTCTTCACTGTGGCGATTTTAATCTGCTTTGTTTTCAGACATTTTCACCCAAAACTATATAAATAGATTTTTGTCTAAGTGGGGGAAAAAAAAATCTCACATACAAAAAGCATAAATCCTCCTCATATAACAGATGCTCAGGAAATGTTTTCTGAATGAATAAATAATGAGAAATTTCTTTGAAAATACTTAACCCAAAAAATTTTTAAATACACAGGGCATTGCACAGGCAGTGGATCTCAGTTGAGGCTGGGGTGGGATACCCAGACATTTGAGCCCAGCCTGGGAAACTTGGTGACTTAGTAAGACTCTGCTCAAAAATAAAAAAAAATAAGAAGGGCTGGGGATGTAGCTCAGTGTGAAGCCCCTGGGTTCAGTCCCCAGTCCCTAAAACAGTGTATGTGTTTATATATTGTACATACATATATTTCTACATAGTATTTGAGTACAGATACACATGTGTATATATATATACACATATAATACATTCTTATTTTTGTTTGTGATTCCAAAGGTTCCTTGATCAATTTTCTCTTTAGAAACTGGAAACCTCCCCAATTTTGTTTATGTTTAGTAATATTTTTCTTCTCTCTGGAGACAAAGGTAACATAACAATTTGAGAACTTCACTATTTTTCCCAAAGATGTCATGCCATGATCAGAATGTACGGTTCTAAGAAAGATAAATTTTATTTCATTGCAACAAAATGAAGGAAAGTGCTTGCAAAGTTCCTATGAGAGACGGCTCATCAAAAACTGTACTAGCTTGCTCCTGAACACTGTGTTATGAGCGAAGAATGCAACACTGCCGATAAAAGCTCCTGCTGAAATTACAACCAGATAACTTCGACGCTGCCAACTGATTCTGCCCTTAGACAGGCTCCAAGAGGCACTGACCACCAGCTCACCCTTCCACAATGGCACAGGTTTAAGCAAATTCCCTGTGTGTCAACCCTCCAAAGCCAAGGGGCCCAGATGTGCTGAGGCGTAGGAAGAATGAAGAAGCCACATCTTCTTCTGAGTGCCTGAATCCTTAGAGATCCTGAAGTTTCTACTCTGTTGCTTCTTTTCCAAAGATCTAAAAATCAGGCCAGGTTCAAAGAAAGGAGTCTCTCAGATATCATAACATTGGGACATTATCTTGGAAAAGGTTAGTGAGCAGTCCTCATTCGGATCTGACACTGTTCAGGACTGGAGAGCAAGGGAAGCACAGGACACACTCTACAGAAAAACAACGCTCCACCTCTTAATTATGTGAGCTTGGGACAGCCTCTCCAGCTCTCAAGTTTGGTCATTTATGTACCCAGGGTAGCAGACATTTAAAATGCTACCTATACACTTCACCCAGACTTTAAACAGTTGTTGACCACACAGTACTACTGTTCTAGACACTTAGCAGGATGGCGAGATAAAGAAAAATCCCTGTCTTGTGGAACTCACCTCTTCTAACTTCCCTGTGCAGCAAGACTGCTCTTTCAGAGTTGTCCTTTACTCTCCCCTTGCTCTGCACTTCTACTCCGCTCCAGTCCTTTTGTTGAAGAGAAACCCCACCTCAGCTGTCAAGATGCGGACTGCTAAATCTTGCATTAGTTTTACAGAACCCAGAACAATTGTAATGCTCCTCCTTAGTCTTTAGTTGTGTCTAAAAGGAGCTACCCTCTTTTCCCGAAAATAAGACCCAGCTGGAAAATATTCATCCTTGGAAACCAGAGATCAAAACTGCCAATCCCAATCAGCCTGACCTGCGATCATTATTCTCTTGCTTGGTGGCTACTCTTTAGGGTGCGTAAGGCAAAGAGGCTGATTGGGGCTGGCATTTTTGTATATGTGCTGCCGAAGCGAGCACTGCGGCTGGCATTTTTGATCTCTACTTTCCAAGACTGATTATTTTCTAGCCAGGTCTTATTTTCAAGGAAACACGGTAGTCCCAGGAGGTCAAGGTCCATTGTGACTTTCTGGAAAAAAATAAAAAAGAAACATGCCCTGGATAATGAACACCCTGCTCAGCATGTAGCCTTCCTGCCTGCTGCTTCCTTCCCTCCCTATAAAATTCCTGTGCACCCCTGAGCCCCCAAGATGGAGCTTTGAGGAGCAGTCCCTCTATCTTCTCGAGATTGCTAGCCTTTGAATACCCTGATTTCTTAGCAGCAACTCTCATCCTTTGATATGGGTCCTGGCCCTTGAGTGGCAGGCAGTCCTGACCTTTACTTCCAATAACATTTTCCGGTATGCCCTTTGTGGATACATGCACGCAAATAACATTCTACACGCAAAAAACTGGGGACCTTCTCAACTGTTGGGTGGTTCTCTGAGTCACTCATTCATCTTCCACTCAGGGGTAGACACTGGGAACCCTAAGATAAATGCAACACAATCCTAATAGTGAGCACACAACGATAAGCACACTGGGTACTCTGGGGGAGGAGAGAGATATCATATTCCATTGAAAAACTGAGTGATGGCTTCTTAGCAGATAAGAATTAAGAGGGATCTTAAAAATGAGGAAATTTAGGGGCAGGGATTTAGCTCAGTGGTTTCGCCGCCTGCTGCGCAAGCGCAAGGACCCAAGTTCAATCCTCGGTACCAAAAAAAAAAAAAGAGTACATTTAGAGAAGTGGGGAGATTGCTAAGAGTAGAAACAGCATAAGGAAAAATATTATAATTATAGAAAAGCAGAGCAGGTTTTGAAAAATAGGAATAAAAAGATCTAAGTAGCTATTGCAAGGGACAGAAGGAGCAAATGGGGACATGGACTGGCCATGGCCTGCACGCTATGGTGCCAGCCCAGGGAGCTAGCTCTTTATTGAATAGAACAGCCACTCCAGCGGATTCTGAGCCCTGGAATGACATGCTCACATTCAAGATGACAAAGTCAGCATGACCCAGAGAAAGCAGAAACCGGAGGGCAAAGAGCAGTTTTTATCAAGTCCTAGCAACAGAATAACAGCAAATAAGTGACTCAATTCAACAATAATGGAGTGACTGACTACTACTGCTGGGTGCTGAGGAGGAAAAAGACAGGTGCAAGGTAGCACCTCTCTTTAACGACTAGAGAACGCCAGGCAGGAGAAAAATCCAGAGGTTCAGTACCTACAAAGTGTCTAGGCAATGAGGACTCCTCAGCCACCACCTTGTAGGCCAGGGGGAAATGGTTTGTGGGAAAGGAAAAGCATTTTCTCAAAGGATCCAGAGAGACCTGAAAATATCGTCAGACTAGGCTCCAGAAGATTTTAATGGGATTGTATCTGGTATAAAATGGAGTCAGAGAGCATTTTGAGGTTAAATTTCAGTTAAAAAGAGCCCTGTTACATCAGTCAGTCAGTCACTAAACATCTAGTACAGTCTGTGGTATGCTCCAGGCACTGTTCTAAGTATGGAGTAAATAGGTTCCTAGTGGTGTCTCCGTCAGCTTTCCCATTGCTGGGGCATGATGCCTGACACTCCCAACTTAAAGGAGGAGAGGCTTAATGTGGCTCATCCTTTAAGGGGATTCAGTCCATGGTCACCTTGCTCTATGGCAGAAACATCCTGGCAGAAGGGTGTGGCAAAGAAAAGCTGCTTACCATGGCATCCAGGAAGCAGAGTGAGAAGGGAGGAGCCTGACAGAGATACACTGTTCCAGCCCATGCCCCCAGTGACCACCCCCGACCAGGCCCCACCTCCTAACAGCACATTTAGCTAGGAACTCATCAACGGAGCAATCAGCTGATGAGGATAGCACACAATTACCTTCCAAACCTTCTGAATACATGATACCTCTGGAGCCACTCTAGAGGTAAACTGTAACAGAAAGGGAGACAAGCAGCAAGCACATGAGTAATAAAATATTTAACAAATCCTATGATGCTAAGTGGTGTGAAGAAAGGGAAACCAAGGAGGTGGAAGAGAGCATATTGTCAATGGGTGGTCAGAGAAAACCTTTCTGAAGACACCTGATTGGGAGCTGGGGGACAATCGCCCCAGGTCTAGTGAAGACCCAAGGTGACAGCACACCACACACATTCTAGGAAAAGCCAGGACACTGGGGTCCAGTGAGCCAGGGAAGGCCAGATCCAGAACCCTGTAGGCCAAATAAGGAGTCTAGGATTCATTCTGAGGAGGAAGAAATTATTGGGAGGTTGTGGGCTAAGAAGTAACGCAGCCTACACTCCAGGAGGACGAGAATTTGTGCTGTGTTCCTGCCACATCACTGCAGTTAAAGCCAGCAGATATTTAGTCAGTACTGAACAAGTGAATGAATGATACGATGCGACTTACATATTTAAGAGCACATTTGGGCTGCTGTATAGGGAACAGAATGCAGATGGGCAAGGAATGCAGGGAGGCGGGGAAGGGAGCTCCCTGTAGTGTAGACAGGAATTGTCATGCTGGATGGAACAGCTGGAAGGAAGAGAGAGAGAGAGATTTGCTGAAAGTTAGATACAGATGAGAGAAAGAAGTCAGGAGGAGCTGCAGGACTTCAGCCTGAGCCACTAGATGGACAGAGTTGCCCTTCCAGAAAAACAGAACCCTGGAGGAGATGCAGGTTTGGCGAGTGACGATATGTGGAAGTATTTTTGCACATGTTCATTTTAAGATGACACGGCATTCAAGGGAAGGTACTGGGTGGATGCCTATTAAAGTCTGGAACTCTGGGAATGAGTCAGGGCTGGGGAAAAATTGAGGATCATCAGCACGAAGATCATGTTGAAACCAACAGAAGGAATACAGATAAGAAAAGAAGAGGTCTGAATTGGCGAGTGACGATATGTGGAAGTATTTTTGCACATGTTCATTTTAAGATGACACGGCATTCAAGGGTTAAAATTCAGGAGCAAATCAGAGAGCAGACCCGGAGAGGCAGCAGGAGGACCAGGGAAATTTGTGCCCTGGAGGAAGCCCGGGGCGTTGGCTTTTGTCTGTCAAAGGGCAGAGGTCATTGGTGACCACCATGACAACAGTGGGAGGGGCAGTGACAGGGACAAAAGTCCCATAGATGGCTCTCAAGAAAGGCAGAGGAGTGAAGAGGCAGATAAAAAGAGGTAGCTTCAGGTGAACCACGGAGAAGGTATTTGTTTTATTTTGTTTCATAATTTACACATATGTTAAGTGCGTGGTTTGTACAAACCAAACCTTACACAACAAAAGTGTCTTTGGAGTCTGAGACAGGGAGAATGAAGAAAGCCAGTGAGATAATTTTTTGGAAGCATATTCTACAAAAGAGAAGAGAAAATTGATCGCAGGAGGAAGTGAATCCACAGGAGAGACTTAATAACATGTAATGTATTTCAGTCCTCTGAATACCAAGCATATCTCACTACCATCCCCTGTACACGCAGGACCTGCACCCTGCTGTGGATTACAAAGGGGACCTGAAGCATCATACTGAGGAGGTGGGAGAGGGACAAATAATAGTGGCAAAACCCTCAAAACTATTTTTTTCTCAATTTCCAAAAGCAGATTCCTACAAAAGTAACTCTTGATCAAAACAGAGAACAAAAACTTGAGTGGTTTTAAGTTCTGATGGTAAAAGGAATTATGACTAATGGTAAAGAAAAAAAAGAAGTCCTTCTGAAGAGAAGCTATCTATTGATTGTGTCCCTATCTGTGATACAGGAAGGAAGATGATGCTAATGGATTCCATCAGCCCTGGGGCCCATAGCACTACAGCAAGGTCTTTTATGTTTAATTCTAGCCCTCTCCGTCTTTTTACCCTCAAAAACTCAATGCGGACTTTTAATAATGTATAAGGCTGAGATTTTTGCCAGGTGTGGTGGCGCACACCTGTAATCCCAACGTTCCAGGAGCCAGCCAAGGCAGGGGGATGGTAAATTTGAGTCCAGCCTGGACAAGTCAGGAATTTAGCAAGACCCTGAGTTTTTTGTTTCTCAAAGCACTCTGCTCAAAATCCCAAAGAAAAAGCAGAGAACATTCAGGCAAGTTAAATAGGTGTCAATTTAAGGACAAATTGATTGAATTACAATCCCCGGCCACGGATGTGAATTTTGGTCTTTATTTTTTTCTTTCACACACATGATATTTCCCTGACATCTGTGCAATACAAATATATCTAGAAAGTGTGAAATGAAAAATCTGCTCCACTAAATATATAAAAGGGACCCCAAATGAAGTCTTCACGATAGCATTCGTCATTGTGGGCACAGATGGCATCCTCTTCCAGCTCCCACCCCAGCCCCGCCCCCCAACACCAGCTTAAGTTTCAGCCGCGGAATTCTCCCAAAAATATCACATGCAATAGAAGCCTGATAGCAGCAGAAGAGCCCATCCACGAGCTACATCCTTATTAAGTACATCAAGTGTGGGGCCAATAAAGCAGAGACAATAGTTTCTAGACAGATAATGTGGACTCTGCACATCACCTGTTGCTATGGAAATCCAGATGACCTAAAAGTCTAGTGCTATTTTGTCAATAAGTAGCGACATTACTGTCTTTCACTTATCATTTTTCCTACAGTGCCTATGTTACAGAGCACATGCGCCTCTTACCAATGCTCCTACATCCACACATTAAGGCATGGGAATACACACAATCATCAACATGTTATTTTGCTTTCTAAAGTGCTTAAAGAAGCCTTAAGTCACAAGCACTTAGTATTTAAGTTTCAAATGATGGCCAGAAAGTCTGGGAGAAAGACAGGTACACTACAAAGTCATCAGAAGACTAGCTTGGTCTACCTCATGATATCTTAACTAGGACAGCAATACCAACAAATAAGCCCTAGAAAACAGAAATGGTTGAGACAGTAAGAAGTGTATGAGACTCTCAAGCCTGCCTTGGGCAGGGCCAGGTGAGGGTGCCTGACAGTGTAATTCTCAGGTGTGTCTTAGAAATGGGAGGGAGGGGTCCCAGAAGGTTGTGTGGGGAAAGAGCAAAATAAGAAACCAAAGAGGAACTGAAAGGGGAAATTGTTGGATGAATCTCAGGGAACACTTTCGACTACAGGAGTTATTCAGCTGGGAAACACACTCAAGGGTGAGAAGGACAGTGCTTTACTGCCGTTCTTAGGTCCTTGACTTGAATTCTAAACTGTATACTTTTTCACTACTGAAAAGTCAATCTTCCTTTCTTCTCCCTCCCTCCCTTCCTCCCTCCCCACTTCCTTCCTTTCATTTTTTTCCTAATCCTAGAGATTAAACCCAGGCCCTCACCCTTTTCATTTTTTTAAAATTTTGTCTCACGAAGTTGCCCAGGCTGGCCTCAAACTTGTGATCCTCCTGCCTCAGCCTCCCAAGTAGCTGGGACTATAGGTGCAATGCCACACATGGCTCTCTTTCCCTTTAATACAGCAAATTCAGTTTTAAGAAACAATTGCTCCAAGATAGCTATAGAAAAGAGCATTAACAAAAGGCTTAAAGTGGTTATCAGATAGCCCACCGATGGACACACAAAGCCTTGCGTATTTCTACATATATTACGTAGTACATATATTGCAAAGATAAATTATCCTTTGTATTTTTCACTCTCCAATTGGATCGCTGAAATAAAATAACAAAAACAATCACAAAATCACGGCAATAGAACTGTCTGCTTCCATTCCTACTTTTTTTTTTTTGTACCGGGAATCGAACTCAGGACCTTGCACTTGCTGCAAGGCAGGCAGCGGAACCACTGAGCTAAATCCCCAGCCCCCGTTCCTACTTTTAAAGAAGAGGAAATGAAACTTCAGAGAGGAAAAGTGACTGGAAGAAAGCCATACAGAATAGTTCAGGCTGTCGTCTTTGAAAGTCCGTGAACATCAAATGTGCCCGGGTCTATGGTATCGAAAGGACAAGGACCCCTGAGTACTGAACTCCCTGGTCTCCTAATGGTAACCACCCCGTTCTTAGTGACAAAGGGAGCAGGCAAATGGGAGAGAAGCAGGCAAGGGTTTCAAGGTCTCTAAGTCACATTTGTTTGTTGGTACAGAAATCGGCCTATCTGGGGACACAGTCACCACTAGGCCGGCCCAGGAATGACAGGTGTCTCTGGTCTAACTGCTGGGTTGTTTCAGAAGCACAGTGAGGGGGGCTAAATGTGGCCAGTGAGTGGCCTTCCCTAGCTATGCCCATCATCCTAGCAAGCTCCGTGTGGTGGAATGAAGACCTGGAGAGAAAATGGGCAGAAGCATGCCCACCCTGTTGGTTTGAGGACAGGATGCTTGGGACAGATGAGGTTCCTGTAGAGGAGAGACAGCACAGCACTGCCACCAGGTCAATTTGTCAAAATGGAGAATCCAGATCATTCAACCAAAAATAAATAACCCAAACCTACAAACATTTGAACTGGATACTCTCCATGCTTGTTTGTTTGTTTGTTTTTCTGAAGGGGTGGAGCTTCTCTCTGTGACAGTCTGGAAGGTGTGGATTTGAATCCTGGCTCACCGTTTCCCTTAAGCATCTTACATAACCCCTCTGATTCCCACAGCTGATTCCCAAAGCTGAGGTTCCCACCTACCTCCTGCCTGTTCAATCGCAGGGCATTTTTATGACCTGAAATCCACTCACTAAGCATTCCTGAGAACCTACCACGTACCAGACAAAGTGCTAGGTGCTGGAGAGAGGAGCGACGGCTCTAACAATGTCCTTGTCCTGAAGACACTCTGATGTTTGAACAAGGAGGCTGTGGCACATTTACAACTCGGGGAACTACAGTGTGATCAGGGCCACCTTCGCTGTATGAATGAAAGGCTAAAGGGAAAACAGGCAAGGAAGTGGTTAATTATGCCTGGCAGAACTGTTACTCTGAGCTGTGAATTTGGACTGTAACTTTAAAAAAAAAAAAAATGAGTGCATAACCATGGAAAATGGTGTGGCTAAGCATGAATCAATGACTAAATACCTCAACCATCCCTAAATTGTAATAATTACTGGAAGCACATGAAAACACTTTGCTTGTCTGTGTGAACCAGCATTGCCTGGCTCATTTTTATAACACACAATAGCACTAACAGGTTTTATGAGCAATATCAAATTAGATCAGGGGCTGTCTGATACCACTGTTAATTATTGCGTAGGATGAAGCAGCTATTTAGAGTGTTTCATTACAAATAAACAAAAATCAATCACTGAAAATACGGAAACTCTTAATTACTCAAGACAAGATTGGAATGAATAAATCCACAAAGAAGAAAACCTATAACCCAATTAACTCAAATTTTTCTCCCCCCAACAATCTTTTTCTATAGTGGACAAAAAAATTACCTGTTTGAGTTGCTGGCTACTTTCATTTATAGGGAAAAAAATGCAGGCACTGAAGTTAAAATTTTTCGAGATGTAAACGTGACCATAAATTCTATAGTAAATCCTTTGCTGCTATTGTGTGGGCTCTTTCCTAAGCTGTGGAACTTTTTTGACTCTTCTATCAGTTATCACAGGATGCTGAAGCCAAAAAGAACCAGAGAACAAGCTGGTCCAACTTACTTTGTAGAGAAGGAATGAGACAGAGGTGGTTTTCTCGTCATCACCTCTGCACTTTAATATTTGCTTGATTACACTCATCCACAGAAGGTAAAGCGTAAAGTGATCTTTTAATATGTCCATCTTTAGACACATACACAGAATCGAGTCAAATGATACTCTGACCCATCTTCCCTCCATACTAATGCACTGACAGGCTGGTCCAGCTCAGAACGTGGCCTTCCTACCAAGTCAAAAATGTCATAATCCCAGCAAATTTAGGCAACTGGCTTTGAAGAAAAAACCTCTTCAGACAAAAAGAAAACTGTCATTCCACAAAGCAGCCGACTGCGGTAGACTGGGATCCGAGTGCAGAATCAGCCAGAACATAGTTATCAAATGAAATCCCCTAAAGTCTGATTTGCCTCTAGGTCTAGCAATTAAAATAATGTTTCAATTTTCCAATGGAGGTAGCATTTTTCCACGGGGGGGGGGGCAGGGCATTCTCCCACAATCTATTTCTCTACCAAACAGGCACACACGTTCATACTAGGATAGACATGTAGACTCTAATCCCTTCTTAGTGGAAAACACACATTTGCAAAATGAATCCCCAATCTAGAATGAATTACCGTAATAGCCACAGCGGGAGCGAGTCCGCTGATGAGGAACGCAGATCGGCCACCTGCTTTGAGACGCCTTGGACCACGACACCGCTGGGGTGTGCACAGGCTGGCCTTTTCGGGTAGGGCATCTGCCCTTCTACAATCGCCTTTAAAATCCCAGGAAAAGAGAGAAGATGCCTCTCCCTTAATCCTTGAACTACGCTGCTCTTCCTGTATCCATTTCTGCCGAGCACAGCATTGTTATCTTTTCAAAGAGAGAAGAAAACAAAAACAAAAAACAAACAAAACACAAGGGGGTAATCACGCCACTGCAGATCGCAAGAGGAGTAAGCAACAAAACTACAGCAATGTCAAATCGTATCTCTGGCAACTAGGAAAATCCCCACTCTGAATGGGTGTCAGCCCAATGCAGACGGAGGCACGGGCGTCTCTGCAGCCTGTGTCCCTGCCAACTGCCCCTCCACCCCCACGCGCTAAAATTCGGCAGGGGAGAAGTTACGGTGCCCAGCCTGTGTGCAAGGCAGACCACGCATCCGCGCTCCCGGAATCGGCCAAGTGGCTCGGAAGTCAAAGAAGCCTAGCAATCAGAAAGCCCTGGGGGATGCGGGGTATGGAGGGGCCACTTTGCTGGAGCGCTCGGATTTTGCTGCATTGTGACGGTCCCGGAATGCTTGGGTAGGAGGAAGCGCACCTCCAGCCAAAAATGGACCGGACGCGCGTGTCCCAGCTCCTCCCTCCTCCCTCCCGCCCGCCGGGGTGCAGGTCGCAATACGGTAGGCGACGTGACGGGCTGCTTCCTCTCCAACTCAGGTGCCAGGCCCAGCGGAGGGCATAGCCGGCAGGGACCGGGTGCATCCTCGCCCGGGAAAGCCGGGGCCGGACCTGGCCCCGCAACGAACCCAGCGCAGGCTGGCTCGTGAGGGGACCTGGGCGCAGGCAGGGGGACCCTGGCCGGCGTCTCCCGGGACACAATCGCCCACGGCTAGCCCGAGGCGGAGCGCCGATACCAGCTCGGGTCCCCAGGGTGGGTGTGGGCTAGGAAAGAGGATTACGTAGGTCTCTCCGCCCCTGCCCGGGCACCTCCTCGCCGCGAGCCCGCTGGGGGGCTTCTTTGTTTCCCTCCGCGCCCCTCGGGAGGGCCCGGCGAGCCCGCTCCACCCCAGCCGGGGTCCCCAGCCGCGCACCCAGCCCGGCGGGCGGTGGCGCACCCCAGGCTGATAATTGAACCTCGCGGGAGAAAAGAGAAGGTGGAGAGGAAGGTGGATCCCGGCCCAGGGAAGGAGAGCACCGCTGAGGCTTCGCGCTCTCGGGAGCCGCGCGGTGACTGGGGTCGGGCGGGGGCGGTAGGCAGGGTGCCCGCGGCGCGCTCACCTCGGCAGCTCCGGGCTGGGCGCAGAGCATCTCCGTCCGCGCGCAGTCACCTCCCTCGGGGACCCCGGGGGACCTGCCTCGGGGACCCCGGGGGCGCCAGCCACTCGGTGCCTGGCGCTTGCGAGCGAACGAGGAGGGGCCAGGCGCACCGAGGCGCGCGGGGCTGAGGCTCCCACAGCGGCGCCTGACGCGCGGCAGCGCGGCGCACTTCCTCGCTTTATCCTCGCGCCCGCATCTCCTCCCTCCCCGCCGCTCCGCGGTGGATACCAGACTCCGGAGCCAACCACAGCCCGGTTGGCTCAGCTCGGCGCCGCCCCGCCCCGCAGCCTCCGCGCGCCCCCTCCCGCCCCCGCCCAGCCGTAAATATATATTGATTCTTGTTCCCTCCGGCCCAGTCCTTCCAACACGAGCGCCTGTGCTGGGCCCATCCGGCGTCAACCGCGGCTCCTCAGCCCTTTTGTGTATATGCGAAGGGCGTGTTGTGAAAAGGATGCGGCACAGACACCCTGGGCAGGTGCCCCGTGACAGGTGTGCTTGGCCTCTGCCTTACACACTTTCCTCACCCATCTTGTACACAGTTACGACCACTCACGGACACATTTTGGGACCCCGTCCTGTGTCTGCACGGTGAAAGCGCCCAGCTAACACTGTTATTACAAATGCAAATCCAAACCTAGCAAACTTAGCCAAACCTGGCTTTCAAGGAGGGTTTGGTATTAAGCTGGACGCAGCGTCAGAATCCTGGAACTGGAGGGAAAGAGTCTAACCCTCTCCTTGTCCAGACAACCAAGATCCAAAGGAAGATGACGCACTGGCCTCTGTGGGTGCTGGCTGCTTCCTGAATGTAAATGGATGTGCATTTGGTCCATACTTGGCTTCTGCCTGTTCACTTAGGGTGCTGAGATATTGGGCGTATTGTCTCTGATTCTAACTGCATTCTTCATAATGCTTATTTATTTCTTCCATTTTCCTGCCCAACACTCTTTGCATAAGCCATTTTTTCACATCCTGAGAAGTTATCTTCTTCCCCATATCCCAAACCCAAGACTCTTCTAGGATAAACAAAAGGTGGACCTGGCTCCAGAGTTCCTCATTGAAGACATGAGCGCAGACTTGCACAAACCAAGGCCTGCACCTCTCACCAAGACCAGGGGTGACTTCTTAATGGCCCCATTTCCCTGGCCTGCCTCTGGGCATTGATTTCACTCACGGTGGGCACCTTCCAGGGATGGAACCCTTGCACTTGGCAAAGGCAGCCTCACCAGCTGTGCCCCTTTCTGCAAGAAACACCTCTTCTCCCTTTCCTTAGTCCACTCTGGGTGCTTGGTCCTTTCCCACGGGACCATTCTCTTTGTCTGGCAGGAGTCAGATTTTTTGGTCAGATGAGCTCAAAGCTGACCACTTTTCAAACCTCCACTAAGGATCCACACAGAATTCTGGACACACATTTCTCCAGATTTTGCATTTTAATTAATATCAACTACTATACGAAGAAGAGCCTCTGAGAATGGAGTTGGCCGGCTGAAGCAGTAAACACTAGTATAAACCAACTGTGTTTCCAACAGGAAAAAAGGAAGAAAGAAGGAAGGAAGGAAGGAAAAAGGAAGGAAGAAAGAAGAAAGAAAGAAAGAAAGAAAGAGAAATGCCTCCTGCATAAACCATTGTGCATGGTTTTTAAATTGGCACATTGCCACCAAACCACAATAAAGGATAATTCTTTACCTCAATTAATTGCAGGATGTTCACTGCATTATTTTCAGAGATGTGGCTTGAGCCTGCTTTGGACAGTTTCTCCCTGTTCTATCTATCATGGAGATGACATGACAGCTTAACATCTCTCTTAAGGGTTATTGATGTAACGATCCTGAGATGAGCTTCATTTTCCCCTGGGGAAGTCTTTCTTTCTTTCTTTCTTTCTTTCTTTCTTTCTTTCTTTCTTTCTTTCTCTCTTTCTCTCTTCCTTCCTTTCTTTCTCTCTTCCTTCCTTCTTTCCTTCCTTCCTTCCTTTCTTTTCTCCTACTAAAGGCAAAAGATATTAAAGTAGAAATACACAGTTTTCCATCTCAATGCTTTCAATAAATAAACTTGTAAAACAGCTTCTACCTTCCCAATGCATGGGCACTAAATAGACTCCTGTGTGTTGCCTTTTTATTCCTAATAGTCCCAGCATAGTCTGGATAGTGTTGTCCTATTTTACAGAGAACAAACAAAGCTACATGGGTTCTGTAATTCCCTTAAGGTCTTATGAGAAATCCTCTGATCTAGAGGTAACTGATGTCAGCTGCCTTTACCTTAAAGACACAAGTATATGGCGGACAAAGGAAGAAAGCTGGCATGAATTTTAAAGCTATTCTCTTAGTAGTCATATGTATAAAGCTTCTGATATACTCACTATACTCAGAACGCTGTTGTAAATACAATAGTAATGTCATGGTGCTGATGCTCTCAAAAATAGTTCTTTTTTTTTCCTTTTTTGAAGTGTTGAGGATCAAACCCAGGGCTTCAGGAGTATTAGGCAAATGCCCCACTGCTGAGCCACACCTCCAGCTCAGTACTAATCCTGAATGATACATAAGTCAATGAAGCCTAGGCAGACACCTGTATTACCCCAACGCTGATGTAGTCTAGTGCTTCCACCTTTTGTAACTGAGCCCTGCAGATGGGGAAGGGGCTTGCATGGCTGCTGGGTTCAGGCCACAGGCAGATAAAAAGGAACAAATACAGCCCCCCACCCCACGTACACAAATGGTCTCCACTGTGTGAGAAAACTGGCTTGAACTGATCGGGGGCTTATTTGGCAGCAGACCTTTACCGTGCTGTTAGAAACGAGTGCCTCACAGAGGATGGAAATGTGAGCTGTGCTCGTCATGTAATGTCTGACACAACGTCTCCACAGAGCTAAAGTGCAGGTGGCCATACGCGGTCATCATTTGGACACCGTAAGTGGTAAGGCTTGGGATAAGAACATGGTGTCCAGGGTGTTTGACTTGGTCAGCTGAGCAAATTACCTAGAGGAACAAGTTCTTTCTATAATGACAGTAAGAGGAGTTTTGATTTGTTCTTGCTGCTTTGTAGTACTGGAATTGAACCCAAGACCTTTGCACTGATTGGTTTTTTTCTTTTTTTTTTTTCATACTCATGTTTGGTTTTTATTTTTTTGAGACAGGGTCTCACCGCGTTGTTAAGTTGCCCAGCCTGGGTTCAAACTTGTGATTTTTCTGCCTCCACCTCCCAGGGTGCTGGTATTATAAGTGTGCACTACCACAGCTGGCTGAGGATTTTTAATTTTAAAGAGTGAGTAAACTTAAACTTGAGTAGCAGTGGCTTTCTTGACAACAATGAAAACCTCAGGGTGACTTTGAGCCACAGTGGATCAAGTACAGGCTGCAATTCGATGAGGGATCATAGGACTTCCCTTATCATATTTATTCATTCATTCACCATTCTTGGGAATGTGTTAATTCCTGGGGATATAACCTTGCAGAAGACAGAATATCTGTTTTCTTAGAGGTTAGAGTTGAGGGTGTTAAAACCTTTAGCTAAATAAACAAGCACTGTACATTTGATTTACGCAGTATATATGCAGTGGGGAGCCTGACATCTGTGGCACAGTGCACAGCCCCAGTTAAGACTCCAGCGGCAGAGAGAGAGTAGAACTCAGGGGCAGACCTCTTGGTGCCTGAGTTGAGACTTAAAGGATCAGTAGGAGCTGGAAGGTGATGGGAGTGGGAGAGGAGTATCTGGATTCATGCGGCAAGGTCAGAAGACAGGCAGTGAAGTCTGTATCACAGTCGAGGAGATTTCAGGCTGATGGAAATGCGTGAGTGTGTGATGGTCCCTCAGTGTGTAGTAACTTGTGCTTTCCCAGTGGCTAATTATGGTGAGCAACCACTTTGTGCTTTCTTCCCATCCCTGTATCAAGTTTAGTAAAGTGTTCAAAAGTTTTGTCAAAATGGATTGTTTGCTTTCAATACTGTTCATTTGGAGGAGTTCTTTATACATTCTAGATACAAATTCACTGTCAGATGTGCAGTTTCTGCATATTTTCTCAAAAAAATGTTTGTCTTCTTATTCTCTTAGCAGTTTCAGAGAGCAAACATTTCTAAGACTGGAGTTCAACTTACCAATGTTTTCTCTTATGAACCATGCTTTTGGTATCATACCTAAGAACTTTTTTGACTAACCAAGGTGACAGAGAGTTTTGCTTATGATTTGTTTTATGAGCTTTAGAGTTATACACTTTGCACTTAGTTCTTTGGTCCACTTTGAATTATTATTTTTTGGTTCTGAGATGGGTCATAGTTTTTCATTTGTTTGCCTATTTGTTTCTGCATTTAGATGTTGAGTTATTCCAGTACCTTTGATTGAAAAGACTATCCTTTATCAATTTAATTGCGTTTGCAAATTTTTAAAGATCAATTGGCCGTATTTGTAAGGGTTTCTTTCTTGAGTCGCTCTTCTGTACCACTGATCTGTGTCTATCTTTTTTTGTAGTATTACATTATTTTAATTATATAAATGTATGCTATCATATCAGCTCATATGGGTCCTGAAACTCTCTTCTTTTTTAAAATTGTTTTAACTACTTTCATTTCCTTGCTTTTCCATTTAAATTTTAGAATCAGTTTGTCAATAGCTACTAAAAATTCCTGCTAAGATTTTGGTTGTGATTATATTAAATTTATAGATCAATTTTGGAAGAATTGATCTTTTCAGTTTTTCAATTTCTTAACATCTTCCACTCCATAAACTGTGTATCTTTGCATTTATTTGTTTTATTTTATGAGTAGTTGAGGTTATCAACATATAGATTCTACACATATTTTGTTAAATATAGATCTATGAATTTTTTTTGTATTACTGTGAAAGGTAGAGTGGTATCTCAGTTCCCGAACTTAATTCTTTCCATGATTCTGGTGGCAAACCAAATTGGTTGTGAACCAAATCAAATTAAATGGTTAGACTGAGATTTCATTTCATTTCAGAAAAAAAATGGCTATCATCAAGAAATCAACAAAAAACAAATACTGGTGAGGCTGTAGGGAAAGAGAATCCCTTCTCCACTGTTGGGGAGAGTATAAATTGGTACAACCACTGTGAAAATCAGTATGGAGATTCCTCAAAAATCTAAAACTAGAGGTTCCATTTGCCCCAGCTATTCCCCTTCTAGGTATCTTCCCAAAAGAGTTAAAAGCATCGTATCTCAGTGATCTATGCACATCCATGTTTATAGCAGCACAATTTGTAATAGCTTAATCTTGAAACAGCCCAAATGCCTATCAACAGACGAATGGATAAAGAAGATGTGGTTTTTTTATACAACAGAATACTACACTGCTATAAAGAAGACGAAACTTAGGACACTTTTAGGTAAATGGATGTACCTTGAGAACATAATTTTAAGTGAAATAACTTGGCTACATATGTTTAAATATTGTATTGTTTCTCTTGTGTGAGAAACCCAAAAGGTAAATAAGGATCAAAATGTAGGATAGATAAATATTGGGAAGTAGGAAGAAAATGTTCAAATGGGAAGAAGGACAAGGGAGGAGAGAGGGGGAAGGGAAGGAAGGAAATAGGCATTAAATAAAGAATGGGAGGAAAATAATAGAAACAAATTTTGTAAATGGAGAGGAAAAGAAGTATTGAAGGGAAAGGAAGGGAATAGGGGAATAAAGAATTAAGATATATTATGTACAAATTCCCTATGATGAATGCAATCATTATATATATATATATATGTCAAGAATGTACCAATAAAATTAACTTTTAAAAATTCAATGGTTAGTTTTAATGTTGACCTCATAGGGAAATTTGATTCAGTTTGCGTTTAGTTCTGTTTGTGACTAGAATTATGGAAATAATTAAGTTCATGAACTGAGGCACTATTATATTCATTTTAATTTTGAATTTCACTTTGTGTTAAATGTACCTAGAATTCCTTTTAATCTGGTAGGGACATACGACATGACAAATCCAGAAGTGATTATCATGAAAGAAGAAGATCATACTCATAGATCCCTAAAGACAGGAGCCATGCATGCCACACAGGCCACTCTGGAAGTAGCCTGCCCTGTCAGGATCCAGAAGAGCCAGGGGAACATTGCTCTGTGGGAAGGAGTGGGTGAGGCAAAGTAGGCAAATGAAAGAGGATATAGGATCTGATAGCACGAATAATTTCAGTGGCTCAGGGTCATCGGGTGGTCCTTGGCTCTGGTCTATGAATTAGAGCAGGTGAAGCTTTGGCTTGGTGACAGTGAGACAAAGGAGCTAGGTGGGAGTAGAGGCTAGGACTGGCTTGATTTCCTTAGGCCAGTTGTTTCCTATCTCTAGGAATGAGTTGGCCTGGGAGGGGCAGTTTCTCCCCAACCAGTGAGGCCTCCAACATGTCAAAACATAATAAAATACAGGAAATAAGTTTTTTCTAAACTAGAAAAAATGAAATTAATTTGTGTATTGATTGATTGATCAATTGATTGACTGCAATACTGGGGCTGTAACCCAGGGCTTCCTACATGACAGGGAAGCACTCTACCATTGAGCTACATTACCAGCCCTCCCTTTTAAAAGAAAAAATATTTTGAGACATGATGTCACTAAGTTGCCCAGGCTGGCCTTGAATTTGCCATCCTCCTGCTTCAGCCTCTGGAGTAGCTAAGACCAGATGCATGTCCCATTGTGCCTGGTTATGTATGTATTTATCACGTAGCACGTGGCCTTGCTTAACTCATTTATTAGTCCAAGAGATTTTTGTGTTGATTTCTTTAGACAGTCATGTACTCCGTGACTTGAGAGACGTTTATTCCTTGCTTTCCAATCAGTGTACCTTTTCGTTCTTTATCTCACCTTTTCTCAATGGCTACCCTTTCTATTTCCCGCATATTTTCATTTTATTTATTAATTAAATAATTTATTATGGAGATTCTAATTCATGACCGGCAGCATAAATATGATTAATATTTATTCTTGTTTCATTACTTTTATTAGTTATACAGATCAATGGGTTTTATTTTGGTAGATTTGTACATGCACATAATATAATCATTGTCCCATAACATCCCTTGCCCCATCTTCCCTCCAGTTTCACAGTTTTTAGGGGGAAGCTTTCAATATTTGTATTTTGCTCATGTCTCTTCCCTGTTACTCTCCTTTATAACCCTCCCCTCATCTAATAATAGTCTTCCTTCTACTTTCTTATCATTTTTAGATTCCACATAGGAAGGAAAACATGGGGTATTTGTTTTTCTGACTCTGTCTGATTAATATTTCTTCTTAAAGAGCACATAAAGTTGTGGTCAAGTTCAATGAGTGCAATAGGATGCAAGTGTTAAGAGTTAGAGGTGCGTTGTCAGTGAGACAGGAACAGCCACACCAACTGGGGAAGCTAGGGCTTTAAAAAGAGAACAGACATTGTTGCATGGCTAAAAGACAACCTAAGACGAAAGAATAGCATATAAAATGGTTCTATGAGAAAAAAACATACAGCATACATACAAGCTAAAACAAGAGGGCATTTTCATTGCTCTCTGCTGTGGTTTGGATTTGCTGTGAGTGTGTTCTCCAAAGGTTCATGTGCTGGAATCCTGGTCCCCAGGGTAGCAAAGTTGAGAGGTGGCTGAATCTTTAAGAGGAGGGGCACAGTGGAAAGCGGTTACCAGGGACACCACACTTGGAAGAGTTTGATGAAATTTTCCTCACACCCTGGCTAGTTCCCAGGAGAGTAGGCTGTTAGAAAGAGAGCAAGCTTGCTTGAATCCCTTTGGATCTAACTCATCATGTGATCTCTCCCTCCTGCACATGCTTCTACCATGATGCCATCTGCCATGTTAAGACACAGCCAAAGTGGCTCTCACCATAGGCTGAGCAAATGGTGCCATCTGATCTTGGACTTTCAGCATCCCAAACTGGAGCTAAATAAGCCTCTTTTCTCTACAAAGTATCCAGGCTCAGGTATTTTGTGATAGCAACAGAAAAATGGCCTGGTACATCTTCAAAAGTACTAGTCAGGATGCAGTAAGGCTGGAACTTGAATTTCTGCTAGTACAAAAGTAAGCCAACTTATCAGATTGCTTTAGTTTCTTTCTCATTGCTGCAACAAAATACCTGACACCCACAAGTTAAAGGAAGAAAGGTTTATTTTAGCTCACAGTTCGTAGAGTCCATAGTCAGCTAATTCCAAGGCAGGGTGGCATGGCAGAGGGGCATGGCAGAAGAGAAACAGTCCATGGCAGGCAGGAAGCAATGAGCCTTCCTTTTTTCTCTTTATAGTCTATCCAGACTATAAGCCTATTGTTTGGTGCTACCTGTACCCAGGATGGGTCTTCCCTCTGCAGTAATTCCATCACCCACACCCAGAACTGTGCTAAACCAATCAGTGGGCTAATCCAGTGTCACACACCCATGATCCAGTCACTCCCCAAAGCCCCACCTATGAGAGCATGATGCTTTAGGAGTGGGACATTGAAATATAAACTATAACACAGATAAACAACTGTAACTTATTTTAAGGTTTAAAAACATTCCTGTGGTTAAATGTAATGCATCAGTCAGTTATTGCTACATAACAAACCATCCCCCAAAATTGGTTAAAAGAATAGCAATGTGTTCATAAGCCTATAAATTAAGCATACCTTGCTGATCTTGACAGCCTAAACTCCTTTCAGCTGGACTTATTTGTGTGGGCAATTGGCAGGTTTCCTAGGAGCTGGCTGATCTGGTTGACCTCATCTGGGGCAGGCTGTCTCTGTTCCATGTGGTCACAACACCCATCCTCTAGGAGGCTAATCCAAACTTGTTTTCATAGTAGCGGCTGGCACTCAGGAGAGAGCTGGTAGAAGCAGGCAAGCTTCTGAGGTCTGGTCTCACAACTGGTACACTGTCACTTCTCTTTCATTGACCAGAGCCCCTTATGATCCAGCGCAGATTCAAGGGATGGGAAAACAAACTGATCTTCGAATTGCAAGGCCCCAGTGTAAATGATATAGATAAAGAAAGACTTGTAAAAATGGGACTAAAAGTGATCACATTAGCAGAAACAAGAAGAAACAAAATGATCGTGCTGGACAAAAATCTGGGCAGAATTCTTACAGTTTCATCTTTGATGTGAAGGACTGAGAAGTGCGACTTCGGGCAATATATCACATGCTCCAACCTTTAGAATCTAGCATAGATCATATAACTTCAAATAAGGAAGGATAAAACTTGGAGTCCTCCTCCTACCTCATTTTCTGTGAGATATTAACCTAAACACACCAGTGGCCATCCTTCCTTCCCCTGGACCACAGTGAGGAGGCTACAGTGTTCCACTTTCTTGATGCCCCTTGAACTTGTGTGACATCTGTCTTCTGAACTAGCTAAAGAAAATCTTGCAACTGCTTCCCCCACCCCCACGCATCCACTCAGATCTATATCTCAGACAACAGACATGACACAGAACAGAAGGGCCAGGCAGCAACACATGGCTCTCTAGAGTGCTTAGTCATCCATGCTGAACGCTTTATGAAGTCCCACGGGCCCAGGACAAGCAGCGAAGAAGGGAGTAGGAGCGCAGTCTGAAATTGTGTATGCAATTCAAATAACTGTAATCCAACTCTCTAACTTAGTTAAATAATCCAAACTGTTAAAGAATGTATGCATCCAATCACCATTCTCCAGACTCATGTTGCCTGGAAGGCATTGGAAAATGATGAAGTATAAGCCTACACCTGGCTTACAGGTCTGTATCTCAGAGCAGGAAAACACTCAAGTGCACAATGAGGAGGCTAAAGTATTCTGCTCACCTGACACCCTTGAACCTGGATAACTCTCTGATCATTTGAGAATTCAAAAACATAAAAATGGGAGCTCTGGAAGTGTACTTTAAGGAAAGAGAGAATATTGTTCTGAGAAATTAGAAAAGATTTTATCTATGAAATGACTTTCTACTGAAAAAGATATTTTAAATACCAGGAGCTATTTCCTGTTTATGAAATTCATCCAGGAAATATAAAGGGAAAAAATTAGTTAAGATAGAGGTACAAATAAGACAGAAAAAACAGCTGGATTTTCCATGCAGCAGTGTTCAGAGGTGTAGCCTAGAGAGGTGATTGGGTCATAGGGTGCTAACCTAATCAATAAATTACTCCATTGATGAGTTAATTAGTTAATGAGCTCTTAGGAGCTTGAGCCTTGGAGGAAGTACAACACAGGGACAAGACCTAGAAGGGAATATTCTTGTTCCCCACCTCTCTCTCCCCTCCCCTCCTTCTCACTCTGCTTCTGGGCTGTTAAGAGTAGCTTTTCTCAACTATGCTCTTCTGCCATGATGTTACTGCCTTGGAGTCTGCTGACCACGGACTGAAAGCTTTAAATACCTTTTCTCTTTTAAATATACCTCTTCTCCTTTAAATTGTTTTCTTCTTTAAATTTTGTCACAGTGATGAAAAGCTAACCTATGCACAAACTTTCTTGAGATGCTGTAATCATTGGGTCTGCTAATCAAAAGTCATTACTACCTTTAAACATATGCTGAATTTTAAATTATTATCCTCACTGAAAAAAGTTATTTAAGTCATAGGATTAAAGTATAGATTAACTCAAAGGAACAAAAGACCAAATGGATTCATATTTGTATTCTGCAACATCAAAAGTTAAAATATATTTGAACAACACTCAAGACAGTAAAGTATTTTCCAAGTTAACAATCTCTACCTTAATAAGTGATTAATGTGTAAAACTGCAGAATACACCTCATGATATAGAGGAATTCAGAAATATACCACTCTTGTACTACCATAAAACACTTTTCTAAAATATACATCCAGGCAACAAAATAGAAACAAAAATGAAAATATACAAGACTACAACAGAGTACTGAAACCAATTAAATATGTAGGGTTCTTTGTGACTGATAAATGGGGTGCTGTAGTTTGAATTTTGAATGTTCCCCCAAAGCCCATGTACTGAAGGCTTGGTCATAAATCTGTGGTGCTATTGGGAGGTGGTGGAACCTCTAAGAGATGGAGCCAAGTAGAAGGAAGTTAAGTAACTATGGGGCATGTGCTTCAAGGGGATACTGGGACGTCAGGACCTTTCAGTCTCTCTTTGTTTCCTGTCTACCATACTGTAAGCAGCCTCCTTTGTCATGCAACTCCCCACCATGATTTCCTGCTTTATTACAGGCCCAAAGGCACCAGGGCAAAGTAAACATGAACTGAAAGCCCTGAAACTATAAGTTAAAAATGAATATTTCTTTCTTTTAAGTTGATTGTCTCAGGTATTTTGTTACAACAACAGAAAGCTAACACATAATTACATAATCAAAGGCAAAATTGTTTTAATTCTCATATTGTAATAGAAGATACACATGAAAAATCATGATGAATTAATAATTGTGTTTCCATAAATTGGGTTGATAAGGACAAGGAAACCTATGGTTGAATGGCAAGTAATGAAATAAGTACAAAGTTGATTAAAATTTTTGATGAAGTTCAGTAGAACATAAAACAGAATTTCAATTTCTTAAATACTAGAATTTTAAAAAAGATTGCAGTCATTTCTTCAATCTGGAAGATAGAAGGAAACATATTCATAGCCCATCTTTGTAAAGACAGGATACATATAGCAATGACAGACTTGAGATCAAACATACTGTTTGGGGCTGAAGAAAGTTAACCTGTTTGAAATAGATAGGTTAAATATGCTTGAAAATCTCTCTGTCAGATTTTAATATAGATACAACAGATTAAGTCACATACACATTTCATAAATTAAAAGACTAAAATGAAGTAATTTGAAGTGATTAAAGTGGAAAGCAGACAGAATATACATGATTTATTAAAATAGCATAAGCAATCTTATTGTCAGAATTCAAGCCTTAGCTATACAATGAAATCCATAATGAATAATTTTATATTGATATCAATTATTTAGAAAGAAGTTTTAAAAGTCAAAATGTGTCGAATCACCTTGTATTAAAATATTAATGAATGTTAAGGAGAGAATTTTTTTAATATCTTTTTTTAGTTGACTTCAATTGATCTTAACTAGTCAGTGTCAGGTTACACAGAAACTCTGAGCAGACATATATTCCATTTTAAAAATCAAATAGATGTATTTTATTGAGCCAGCCATGAAACATTTTTAAAAATAGACTAGATACAAGGCTACAAAATAAACCTCTAGAACACTGAAATAAAACATTTTAGACTCCATTTATAGTACTGTGTTAATGGGGCAAAACATTCTTTATTCCTTCACATTTTCCTCTATTGGACAAATATTTTTTAGTTCTTTCTTCCTAGGTCTTAGCTGCAAAATCTCAGATCTCACTAGTACACATCAGCAGGTCCTGCAGTTCGTATAGAGTGAAACCTATTTCCTCTTTCCTGGAAGACAGACAATAACCATTAGTTCTTATGCTAAGACTTGATCCTAATTTATCAGGATGGGCCTGATGTCCAGAGATGGGGGCAAGTTTCTAAGAAGACAAACTTCATCGTATAAGGTCCTTGCCTCGATTATTCTTTGTAAGGCTTTCAAGCAAAGAGAACTCTCTTTTAACAGGGAGACAAAGAACTACTTCTGCTGGCTTGAGGCTCTCAGGGAAATCAGCCAAATTTCCCATTCTCAGGTCTCAGGGTACCAGTCATTGCCTATCTAAAGTTAGGACCTAACTTTGACATACATGACCTATCAAAGCTGAGCATTTATTGTCCTTTACAGCCTTGCCACTTTTTTACAGTAAAATTCTGAGCCTGATTTTCTGCATAGGGTCCCCTGCAGCTGAAGGATGTAAGACTTTCCCAAAACCATGTCATGGAGACCTGGCTTTCACAGCAGCCTTCACAGAGTGAACTAATCAAACCAAGTCTGCCATTTTCTTTGTTAAAGAATTCTAAAGCAGTTAAGAAAATCCAGCCAGGATAGCAGTGTGCATATAAAAAGTCAAGGATCTAAATTAGTTTTGCTTTTTGCCAATATTTAAAAATACGTCCTTTTCCATCGATCAGATTTTTACCCAAATGGTTGGTGTTTCTGTGATCTAGATGTCAGCTCAGACTTTTTCACACTGTGGTCTTGATGCCATCACAATTGCATCAAATTCTCAAATTCCACAGTCTGTGAAGTTCTAAGCCTGCCTGAGAGTCCTGCAAATTCCTGAGGTGCTCACATTCTCAGTCATATCTGCCCATGGACAGCTCCTTCTGCATGCTTTTGCACCGTGTTGACACAGACGAGATACAGTAGTCTTTCAGTTACGCCTGCTTTCTTTGTACTGACCAAGAAATAGAGAGTAACTTGACTGCTCTGTGACCTGGACAGTTGCATGTTTCTCTCTGACCTGAACCCCAAGCCAGGATCACGAACATCCCCAGGCAGTGAAAAAGTCATTTAGGTTTTGATTCAAAACACAGCAGACCAACCATGCTGCTGAACTTGTAGAAACTAGCTTTGATCCTGAGCCATGTTTCTCAAACCCTCATTACCTGACCGCTCTACCCTCCTCGTTATGGATACATCTTGGTAGAACATCGCTGTCCGCTTATACTTAGCCCTTGGTACATAAGTTCATTTAATAAATTATTTGAACTAATCACCCTGGAGCTTAGTGCTTCTTTCTTTGGAACCCCAGCCAGGCCCGTCTCAGGATGATTTGGGGCACTGCCTTGGGACATTCTCCTCTCACTGCTTTTGGAGTGAATCCACCTATGGGTTCAGGAGGAAATAACAGATGTTGAATGAACCACCCCTCCCAAAAAGACAAAACTACTCCCAGAAGACTCTTCCTAAGTCAGGGTTCATTTATCCCAAAGCAAACATTCTACTCTCGAATTCTAGCCTTCTCTATTGCCTTCAGTAGTCCCAGGCCCAGATCCTTCTTTTTCTTCCCCACAGCAGGAGTGGCTCACATATATTTGTGTTTCGCTTTCTTTTTCTCAGTTTCCCTCATTTGAAAGCAAGGATATAATAATGTCATCTTCACAAGTTTATTATAAAGGTTAAACAAACTTATGGGAGATAGTGTCTATCTAGCCCAGCTGAGGTTTTTTTTTGGTACCAGGGATCGAACTCAGGTCCTTGCGCTTGCACAGCATGTGGCAAAACCACTGAGCTAAATCCCTGGCCCCCAGGTGAGGTTTTGGTGAATATTAATCATTGTTTTTTCAATATGATTATCATATACTGGACCCAAGAGTTTCTTAGTTCCCAGAAAGTGTAAAATAATGTGCACAATGTCAGTGAGGGGCTGAGCGGGGGCTATTTTGAAAAACCCCACAACAAGATTGAAATACCACTTACCTCCCAAGACTCATTTTTTTTATATCAGACTTTATACTAATTACCTCTCCAGCTACTAGCTAGGAAAATATACCAAATCTCATGCTTTACACACACACACACACACACACACGCATACACACCCCAGGATATCAGTGTGACATCTTTTCCTTTTTAACCACGTCTCAACACCATTCAGGTTTCTCTTGGATATAGCTCCATTGTGACAATCCTGTTTCTATGAAAGATAGAGAGCATGTTCTTTCTCCCAGAATTATAGGGAGTTCGTACTAACAACACCCAGGTAGAGTCCTACTGGAGAACCATTCTCTTCTTTTTGTCTCCATGAAGCGACTACCCCTCAACATTTGCCTTAGTCAAAAGGATAAGATGTGTAATGTTCCTTAAATAACACCCACAATTAGAAATATATTTGCAAAGATTAATTTTGCGATGTATGTTTTTTCTCCTGAAGAGTATGATTTTTGGAAAAATTGTTTTATATTCTCATTATCTTTTAGAAAAAAGACAAAAGAAGTCTCAACAAGTCGTGTTTTCTCACATTGCATTTTACAACCCTAACTTTATGAGCACAAGTATAAATTGTAAAAAGGAAGAAAACCTAGGCAAAAATGTTGTCACCCATGTAATGGAGAAATCTGTAATATTTAAAGAGCAATTACAAATCTTGGAGAAAAATGAGAAATGCATTAGGGAAAAACCAAAATGAACAATCTAGATATGAAAGAAGAATTGTCAATAAATATGAAAGAAGTAACCAATAAATATGAAAGAAGTTCCATTTTACTAGTGTTCTAAGATATAAAAATTTTAAAACAACAATTATGAGTCTTTTTGCCTAAGAAATCCACAGATACTCATGATAAATGAAAAGAAAGACACCTAATGATGGTGATAGAACTTGTAAATTTATCTGGAATGTAAGAATAGAAGGGTAAATTGGTTCAAATTTGTGAAAATCAAATTGACAATGCTTTTGAAATCTCATTCTTTGACTTAAAAATTCACTTTTTTAGGACTTCCTCCTAGAAAGCATCTAAGATATGTTTAGATACTTATCTATGGTGATGATGATGGAGTACTTTTTATAATTGAAAAAATTATAAACAATGCTCAAATCCAAAATCATGAAATTTTAACTGTAATATGGGTATATCATTCAAGTGGACTATTATGCAGAAATGATTATATATGGTATGGAAAAATATTTAGGACACTGAGAGGGAAAATGAAGCTTAGAAGAACTCTCTCCTTAGTTATGCTTCTTCCTTTCCAGAATTTAATCCAAGCATCATCACTTCTCAAAGCTCTTATCTTTATATACAGAGAAGTTCTTACCTCAAATAAGAGATCTCTCTCATTTCTGTCATGGCGCCTGTGTGTTTCCTGACTCATACCATGACAGCATTCTTCTCTCTGTAATAAGGGAAAGACACGGCTCCATCCTGCCCCAAGCTCACGCTATCTCCTGGTTTTCTTTCAGCAGCCTTCCTCTGTCATGTACAAAGGGCAGGGAAGAATTCAAATGGAGACTCCCAAACTATGTGAGTAAGCATTAAAATTATAAATCAAGATAACTCTTATAGAACACACATTGTATCCTCCTGCTGCACAGATAGATATGCCTTAATAAGGACTTGGAAAACCAGGCTGGAATTCAAATTCTTGGGATATTTTGAGCTAGGATGGGAGTGGGTGGTGGGAGAGCCAACCCTGGCTCCATCCTCAGCCTGCTCCCCTTTTCCCACCTCAGTTCCATCCCACACTAAAAGATCCTCACATGTAGGTCCCAGCTCTGTGCAACCCCCAGAGCAGCCACTTTTGATCTCTCTTCCAGATGAGGAGTGGCTTATACCTGGCATTTGCCCATTTGCAGGATGAAGGACTTTGGCAAAAGGTTACTTGGAGCTCACAGGGTTTTATAAGCAGAGAATGGCATTCCAATGAGCATCAAATGAGCACCAGGCAGACATCTCCTTCATCCACAAATTTTCCCTACCCTTCAGGGAGGTGCATACTCAGAAGAGGCCCAGAGCAGCCTGCAAGCTTGTTCTGTTTGTTTTTTTTTCCAATCACAGGCCAGCTCATTTCCATAGAAGTTGTAAGGAAGCTCCAAAGTTCTCAGGAAAGTGAGGCATCAGCCAGGATGTCTCACCCAAATCATTCCATGAAACCTGCACTGTGGATCACTTCTGAGTGACCCTGAAATCTTACCTTGGCACAGCTGCCCTGCCACCCCAGAGTCTGATAGTGACCTCCTACTTCACTTCCTTACTTTCCTTACCTATTTAATCTTTATTCACTTCTGGTGTTGGTATAGTTGGCCACACCTAGTAATGTGCTCATGTCCTAGATGTAGAGAAGCTGGGAGAACAGGCATTTTCCATTTTGCTGTCTGTCTCATCTTAATAGTCATAAGGTGGAGAGTTCCCTGAACAGTCACCTATACACAGTCAAAAGGATGGTTTCTCTACTGCCACTGAAGTTATCAAGTGGGCAGTGTCCTTCAATCTATTAAAGTGAAACAAATGTGCTACTACAATCCTAATGCTGACTACCTGGAAAGACAATTCTACTGGGCTATGATGCCACATTCTTTTATATAGTCTTGGTTTCAATCTGTTCTTACCTACATTTATAATCAAGAATGACCAATGATTTTCTGTGCTGTGTTAACTTTGTTGGCATTTTCATAGCTATCCACAATATGTCGGGAAGATTTCCAGTTTATCCAAGCCCGTTAGCAATTTATGCAAACAGAAGCATCAGCTGCTCTCAAAGGAATGCATACAAATGGCCAATGAAAGTCTAGTGCAATATATTTTGAGTCAATAGTTTTTTGACAATGGTCCCATTTTTTTCATGATCATTGATTTATTTTATTCCAGTTTATATCTCTCCCAGAGTCCTAGACATGGCAAAAGCTGAGGTGAGGTATGGTAAAGTCCATGTGATGTTAGCAAGAACTGACTTTTGGGTCCTGAACCAGTGATAGGAATTACAAATGAGCAATGTGTAGAGCTGTGTAATGGAAGCCCTTTCAGATAGTTCATCTCAACTGTCAATTTGATTTGCTTGAGAGATTCCTAAGAAATTAGCAAGGTGCACTTCTAAGTGGGTCTAGATGGGTCATGCATATGTGACCTTAGATCATATTTAGTTCCTGGTCCCTTCTTCTTCGGCTCTTCCTCTACTCTTTGTTTCCTGGATCCCATGAGTTGAGTAGCTTTCTTCCTCCATGCCCTTCTCCCATGCTGTTTCTGCTTTTGAACCAGTGGACCATGGATTGAAACCTCTGAAACCATGAGGCAAAATAATCTTCCTTTAAGCCGCAGATGTCATGTATTTTGTCCCAGCAATGTAAAGCTGAATAATATTCTCAGTGTGGATGCTACACTAAGTAACCTGGGAAGTGCATACTGAAGAAGTGTCTGTCCAGACGCTGAAAAGTGGAAGTATTTTCTTTGACACAAAGAGTGTGCTTTTAAATGAACTGGCTCATACCCATTTCCTACAGTGCTCCACACCCCTAGGCCTGGTCACATATCTATATCATCTTCCTCAGCCCTGAACACATTTAAATATATTTTTGTTCATGGTATTTTTAATGTTCTTTTTTATGCTTTGGAAATTATGAGAATAATGCATTCACATTCTAGAATAAGTCAAACAGTACATAATAAATAGGTATAATGGCAAAGGTAAATTTCCTCCTGCCACCTCACCCATCTTGTTGAAATATTGGCATGACGCATGCTGGCCCTTGGCCTTAAATCATGCCATACATTTAAGGATATCATGCTGTCTTGGTGTCTTTCTTTGTTTTTACTAAAATAGAATAATACTATATTTAGTCTACAATTGTTTTTCCTTTAAGATTTTATTGTGGAAATTTTCAAACATATACATATAATAAGCATCTATGTATCCACTACAGAGCTTCAACAATTACAACTCAAGGTTAATCACATTTCAACTCTACCCTCACTTATCCACTGCCACCCATATCTTAGATCAATGTTATTTATTTAATATGCAACATCCTTCCAGAAGTTTTACTTTTTAAAAATTTCAAATGTGTTTTAAAAATTGGAAGGCTAACATAATTCATCTACTCATTGCTTAGATTTACCAGGTGGTTTTCATCATTGAGAATATTTTACAAACCTCCCTATATTTGCAAGAGTTAGTTGAGATGCTTAAAGCTAGGTGACCAAGTTCACCTAAACAGAAAGATTAAATGGAAAAAGCTGCTGAAGAAAAAAACAACAACAAAAAAGAGGTTTATACACAACAATGGTTGAGGATGATGCAGGCTCTCCTGATTAGATGGGGGAATTCCAAAAACCTCTTTTGCCAAAATGCTTGTAGGCACTTAGCTTTGGGCGGTTGTGTCAAGTGGCCTCAGTCCTCAAGGAAGAGAGGCCTTCTGGGAGCCGTGGGTCCTGGCCTCAGACTTGCAAGATCTCTCTAATGCCCAACCCTGTAGGCAATGTTTCCTTTAATAAATTCTTGGAACAGTGAGTAAATCCAAGTTCAAATACTTCTAGGACATTCCAATTGTCTTTTGAGTTGGGCAAAGTTTATTACTAATATTGTATTTTTATCAATTCTCTTTATATTTCTAATTGTGTTTTATATACTTTTTCAAAGTGTTATCTGGGACATCAAAGTGCATGACAGTGAACGATTCATTTTGAATTTCAGTTTTTATAAAAGAAAAGATTCAATCTGATCCTGGATAATAATAAGTAGCACATGTTGGTCTGCCCTTTGCTATGTACAGGTAGCAGCAGTGAGCAAGTCTTCTAGGTCTGAAAAATTTGAGTACCAGCCTTTTCTCTCCTTAGGTTTCCATCTCAGACTATCATGAATTGTACCATAGATCATTTACTGCTGCTCATCTACTCATTTACTGCTGGTTAAATCTCCTTTCCAGATTCAGATATGAAAAAATTTGGCATACATGGGTTTTAAATTTACATCTACTAATATTACCATGACGTCTACAGTATTTTTGTTTTCATCTCCCTTATATGATGCTAGCCATTGTAATAGTTTTAACACATTATTTTATTTGAGATCTTAATAACTGATTATCACTGATTATTGCCACATAACAAATTATTAAAACTTTGTGGCTTAAATAATAAAAAGTGGGGGCCAGGGATTTAGCTCACTGGCACCATGCTTGCCTCACAAGCAAAAGTTCCTGGGTTCTATCCCAGGTACCAAAAGAAAATAATTAATTAATAATAAATGTATTACTTTGCTGTTTTAGTGTATCAGAAACTCAGGAGGCTTAATATTGATGGTCAAAGCTCAAGGTCTCTCAGTTATGATGTCTCTGGGACTACAGAGTCTTCTGAGAGCTGGACTGGGTCTGGAGGGTCTCGTTCCAAGATGGCGCCTCCACATGTGTGACCAGATAGTACTGACTGTGGGTAGGATGACCTGGTTCCATGTCGTGTACATCCTCACAACATGATAGCTGGCTTCCACTGGAGTGATTGAGAAAGAGAGAGAGAGAGAGCGCACAATACCTATTAATGATCTTGTAAGAAGGAAGCCACAATGCCTTTTAATGCCTTCAATTTTTACATATTATCACTTCCATCATATGCTCTTCATTAGTCACTAAATATTCACTGAAAGGAGGAGAATGAGGCTCCACATTTTGGGGAGAAGTATTCAATAATTTGTCAACCTCATTTAAAATGATGACAAACTCATAGGCAGCAACAGTCAGAATTTGGGGGACAAAACATAAAGCTCATTGTCACCTATTATGGTTTATATGTAAAATGTCCCTCAAAGCCTCATGTGCGCCCAGGTGGGGATTTGGGGAGTGGCTGGATCATGGACATGTGAATATGGATCAAGGGTATGTGACAACTGGATTCATCCATGGATTAGTTTAGCAGAATTCTAGATGTGGATAATGAGAAGACCTACCCTGGGTATGGGAGGCACCAACCAATAGGCTTGTAGCCTGAATGGAATAAAAGGGAAAGGAAGGCTTGCTGCTGCTTGCTGCCTCCTGTCTGCCATGCCTCAAACTGTTTCTCCTCTGCCATGCCCCTCTCCCATGCTGCTCTCCTTTGAAGCCAGACCACTATGAACTGAAACTTCTACAAACTATGAGCTAAAGATAAACTTTTCCCCCTTTAACTTATGAGTATTGGGTGTTTTATCTCAGCAACAAAAAAACAACTAAGACATCATCTAATAATAGAGTTCAAATCATTCCTATGGATTGTTAACCTTTGGTCTCTTTGATCTTCCATCTCTTGTTCTATTCCTTCTTTTTATTTGATCTAGCTGTTTCCTTCATATTCTAGTAGTATGGGCCTACTGGTGATGGATTCTTTAAGATTTTGTATGTCTGAAAAATATTTCACTTCTGTTTTTGAAAGATTTCTTTGAGAAGTATAAAATTCTAGGTTGATTTTTTCAGTTGTTTTTGTTTTTCTGTTAGCATTTTAAAGATACTGTTTCACTGTCTTCTGGCTTATAATGGCTTGTATAGTTTCCAACAAAAAGTCTGCTTCACACTTTTGTGGTTTTTTTTGAGTACTGGGGATTGAACTCGGCAAGTTTGCATTAAGCTACAGCCCTATCCCTTTTAAAATTTTGTTTGTTTGTCTACCTAATTAATGATTTGAGACAAGGTTGCTAAGTTGCCCAGGCTGGGCCAAACTTTCAGTTCTCCTGGCTTCAGCTCTCCAGGGGTTGGGTTTATAGGTATGTGCCACCCCTCTCAGCCTTAATTTTTCCCCTCTGTATAGGGCGTGTCTTTTTCCCTTTGGCTTCTTTTATGATTTTCTGTTCACTGATTTTGATCAGTCTGATTATACGATGTTCCTTGGTGAAGTTATCTTCATGTTCCTTGTGCTTCAGACATTAAGCTTTTTGGATTTGTGGGGTTGTTAGTTGCATCAAATTTGGAATATACTATGCCATCTTTTTAAAAAAATAAGTCCCTGCTCTTTTATGAGACTTCAAGTGCATGTATGTTAGGCAGCTTGAAGTTGTTTGAGTTGTTCAATAGGTCACTGATACCTCATTTATGTTTAAACCATTCTCTTTTATATAATTTTTAATGTTATGTTTTGCATTCAGTGAGTTTTCCTTCTGCACTGTCCAATTTTCCATCAATCCCATCATATTTAGTTTCCAACACAGCTGTTGATTTTTCATTTTCAGACACTTAATTGAGTCTTTTAAAAAATACCCTCCCTGTCTCTGTCCCTTGTTAACATGCTTATTCTCTCCTCTGCCTACATGAACATACGAAGCACGATTCCTTTATTCAGAATGACAAAAATACAAGCTACTTTTGGCCCTGTGTGAATTCCCAGGATTATTTCTTCTGGTAGTTCCTTTCCAGTCTCAAAGACCTTGCTCATATGCATGCTCTGACTTGTACTCAGCTAAGGCTTGAGGGAAAACCACTATAGGTCTCCAAGGCTCTCGCTGTGCCACTTTTTTCTCTATTAGCAGTACTATCTCCTCATCCCTTGGGCTGTAAATTCCAGCTCCCTGACCTACCAACTTCTTCATCTCTCTCCTCAACTCAGGGAGAGGACCAGGCCCTGTGGGTGTCCCCTCCCAACCCTGGAGCCTGGGAAATCTCTAGGCAAGAAGCTGAAACAACCATAGGACTTGGGTTACTTATTTCTCTCCTTTCAAGGATTGCTGCCCTATGCTGCTCATTGTCCAATATTTGAACATCCCTGTTTCATGAATTTTTATCAGGCTTTGAATATATGAAAAGAAGTAAAGTAAATCTCATTGCTGTTACCCCATTTTGCTTGACAACAGAAGACTCTTTAGAGACTGGCTTTGAACTCATTATTTTACATAGCTACTTGAATCAATTATATACTGTTATGCAGTAAACTTTCTCCAAAATTAATATGATAACTCATAGATAACTATTACTTTGTTTACCATTCATGCTGGCAATTTCTGTTGAGCTCAATTAGATAATTCTTCAGGTTCCAATGGCATCAGCTATGTTCACTCAAGCATCTGAAGCCATTTGGCAATGTGTCAGCCTGCTGGTCCAGGACAACCTCTCTTATCTGGCTAGCTCTGGCACTGTCTTCTGTGAGGCTCTTCCCTCTTCATGGCCTGCCACCCTCTGGGAGGCCAAGTTAGGCTTTCTTACATGATAACCATTCTTCTTTAATTTCTATCTTTGGTTATGTGGTGCATATTTTAAGTATCTTTATTCTCCCTAGTACTTTGGAGAGTAAATATGTATGTACTGATTATTATAACAAAGGCATCCACTCTTCACCAACATCCAATATTTCCTGAACCAAAGCTAAGCTATATGTCCTAGCAACTTTCCCATCCCTACTCTATATCCAGTTAAGATTTTGTGATCATCTGAGAGAATGTCAGTGCTGGTCAAAAAAGAGCCATGGAAATCTTCCTCATGTACCTTCTCTCTTCTTCTACATGGCTTGGAAGTGAAGACCTCCAAGATAGTGGAATCATGTATTAGAAAAACCTAAACTCCTGACAAGAGCCATTCAATCAGAGAATATCATTGCCTTGAACTTTGCTGCATTCTCAGTAGGATTTTGTTATAGCAACTTATTGCTTACTCATACTAATACAGTTCTCTACAGATTTCAAAAGTGTTTTATAATCAATTTCTCTAGTGTCTAGTAAGGAGCAAAATTGTATGTTTCAATTCATCCTACTAGAGATGAAGACTCTCTAAGCATTCAAATTTCCTTCCTTCCTTTTTCATACAGTTCTCAATTTGTTAATATAAGTACATTATGTGATATAATTCATTAATAATATATTATAAATAAAATGTGGGTTTACGTTATTGCCAATACACAAGTATTTTTATACTGTACATAGATATATTTTTAAGAACAACTTTTGACCTGGCAATTCAGTTTCATGTTTAGAGTGGCGATGGTTGTGTAGGATTATCTTGGCATTTTGTTTCTTTCAGTGTGATTTATTACTAGGGTTTTTAGCACATTACTTTCTCTTTATGAATTCTTAATTTTACTTCCTTTTCCCAGTTAGCTATAGTATATCTTAGCATAACATCTCCAATATTGGACATTTTGTTGCTCTTTTACCTATTTTTTGAGTGTGTGATCCAGCCTTTTTTGATAGAATGGGTGTAGATGTAAATCCCTTGTTGATTTTTGCTCAGGACACTGTGGAGCTGTTCAATCTGCATAATTTGATGTTTTGTCAGCTAAGGAAAGTTTTCTTAAATAATGTTTTTAATTTCCACTGCTTATTTCATGTATCTTTGTTTCCTGCCTAAAAAAACCTATAATTCTGTGGTTGGCTCTCTTTTCTCCACGTGGCATTTAGAGGCTGGGCCTCTGGAAGCATTTAAGTTTTTACCCTTTTCTCTTGGGAGATATTTGTACGCTTGGGGATTTAACCAGCTTTTTTTTTCCTACCATTTACTCAGTAGCAGCAAGATTTTTTATTCCACATTTTCTGTCATTATTTGTGTTTTAATTCTGTTGTATTTCGGATTCCCCTGTGTGGTCTTCTCAAGTAAGCAATCTTATTCTGCATCTTTTAATTTTTCTGACTGTACTTTCCATACGGATTTATTTCAGAGACCATGTTTTCAATCTGATTTGGGGATACAGCTTAACAAAAATTCTCCTGGCCTCAGTAAGTGAAAGTTTCAGTTCTATGCTTCCTCTGAGACTTTCTGATCTTACTCTGCTTCCCCGACTCTGCATCCTCTCTGCTCAGCATGCTGCCTCCTGCCTGTGATGGTTTTGTTCATCCTTGAGCAGAGGCTGTCACAGACTTTGTGTTTGCTAACTTGTATTCAGAGCCTTTTCAGTGTCCATGGGTGGTGTTGTCAGGTTTTCAAATAAAAACAGATGAAATACTTATGTGGTCATACAATCTATTATTGTGTTTCAGAGTAGCAATGCTTTTTGTTTTTGTTTTTTTGTTTTGTTTTGTTTTTTTGTTACCAGGGATGGAACTTGGGACCTTGTGTTTGAGTGGCAGGTGCCGGAACCACTAAGCTAAATCCCCGGCCCTAGTAATGCATTTTAAAGTCATCACATACACTGAGTTAGTAAATACTTTCTATAGTTTGTATTTGAATGTTCTCCAAAGCTCTCTGTGTTTGAAGGCTTGGTCTCAGCCCATGGAGCTATTGGTGGAGGTGGGCCCTAGTAGAAGGAAGTTAGGTCATTGGAATCATGCCCTTCATAGGGATATTGGGACCCTGACCCCATTTTTCTCTCTCTCTCTTTTCTTTCTGGTTATCATGAGTTGAGTAGTTTCCTCCATCACATGCTCTTGTCATGATTTTTTGCCGTGGCCTAAAAGCAGTCAGGTCAAGTGACCATAGACTGATCTTTGTGAAACCATGAACCAAAATAAGCCTTTCTTCCAAGCTGATTATCTCAGGTATTTTGTTACTGTTACAGAACGCTAACTAACATCATACTGACTCATTACTCCTAGGAGAAACATGCATTTGGGTTTCTGCAAAAGTCTAGTCACAACATTTTTGTCAATTGATCAATATATAACCTCATTTTGTGTGCTTTTTGTTGGTTTAAATACACTTTACTTAGTGTACATTGGTGATCAATTAGCACTGAACTCATATCCAACAGCACAGCAACTCATGCCTGAATGAAGATTATATATACGTACAATTATTTATAAAGCACAGCACAGATTTCTTGGGCTTAGGGACATTAGATAGTCTTAGGGGCCACTGTAAACAGAGAAATCACCAACAAATACATGAACTTATGAAAAATGTGACACAACACAGACTACAGAAAGGCCACCTGTGTACAGTATGAACAGTGAACCAAGAGGGTAGACATTTGGCCTGTTTGAGCACATCGGGAAATGTGTGCATTGGGTGACTGAAATTTTCATTGCTCTGCACATGTCTGTGAATGACCTTGAAAGTGCTGCAGGTATTGATCTAGGGGTTATAAAAGTTAGCAAGTAGACAACTGCGTAAAGTTGGAATTTGGGAATAGTGAGAATTGACTATAGATGTCAAGGGCTATTCTGGTCTTTCTGGTGTCATTACTTACCGTATCATGTCTGTTTATCAATGGAGTGATTCTAAAGAGGCATAGGTATAGCCATGTCATTTCCCTATGTTGTTACCACTTATTAATCTCTATTTCCCACAGAATGTACCCAGCAAATATGCTCTCAGTACTGGCCAATGCCAAACATGTCACACAGTGCAGTAATACTAGATCCCTGAAACTGATTTTGGATATCATGATGTACATTGCTGTATGCTGATCCCCTCATCCACAGACACACAGCCAGAGCCTGGGAGGGGTGAGATTATGGCATAATTCCCCCTAAAAAACTCTTTTGCTCTTAAGTTTTAAGTCCATGGATAACAATCTGGTAAAATGGCTTTTAACATAAAACCATGACATGTCTAGTATGCAATGCTACCAAAGCACATTTTTCATTTGTGGGAACCACATCTACCTGACTGCAACCTGAAGCCATCACTATACTCTGTTTTCTGCAGTGTGGTTTTCCTGATGGTTGTGATTTTGCGTGAGTGTAGAGTTTGAGGAACAGCACTTGGGTTGGAAGGGATAAACATTGGAAGAATGTCCTCCAGGAAAGGGATAATGTCTTAGTCACTTTCTCATCGCTGAGGCAAAACACCTTAACACCACAGTCCATTGTTGAGTGCTATAAGGTGGAAACAGTATGGCAGAGGAAAAGAGCCTTAACCCATGGCAGCCAGGAAGCAATGAGAGAGGGAGGAGCCAGGAAGGGAGATACACCTTCTAAGTCACATCCCCAGTGACCCACCTCTTCTGACCAGGCCCCGCCTCTCAACAGCACACTCAGCTCTGAACTCTTCAGTGGATTAATTCACTGAAGAATACAACACCTCCATGATCCACTCACCTTGCAGAACACATGAGCCTCTGGAGGGACATTTTGGATTTAAACCATAACAAAGGTGGTAGAAGGGAGCTCCCTCTCTTTTGATACCTGGGAGCCAGTGAGAGGAAGGTTGCTCAGGCTTCAGAAAGGACTAGTGTGTGGGGCCCCGGGGGACTAATCAATAGATACCAAGGTGCTAGGCTGTGAAAAGACCTTTCAGGGTCATATTACCATCAAGACTTTACAAAGCTTTGAGTAGTGGCTCATCTCTGGTTACTGGTGTGAGTCAAAGACCATAGGAACTGTTTTGGAAGGCATGATTCTTTGGGACCTTTTGTATAATCCCCGGCAAGTCAAGGAGCCAACTAATGTCAGGGACCGAATCTTTTTTCAGCACTGATGTTCCATTTGATTTGAAAATAAGAAGCAATTAAATTTCTTACATCCTGTATGATGATACAAAATTTGTAAAACTAAACTTACTGTGAAGCAGGCAGATTACTTTGCCTTGTTAATTCTCAGTTTCCTCATCTGTAACAGAAAGATGGGAACAGCCTCCTAGGGCTGTTTAGAGATGAGTGATTGCTTGTGTCACTTACCGAGGTCCTACCTTAGGGGTCTTAGCATAGAATGCTCGTACAGTCGTGTACAAGCTCTCTCTTTCCTGCTGCTGTCCTAGCTCTCTGCTATTTTAGGGTCATCGGTTGCTGTTCAGTATTTTGCTCTTTGCTTTTTTGTGTGGTGGTCAGGTACAGGCAATCAGAAGAGGGGACATAGGAGAGGCACAAGAGAACAAAGCTTTTCATACTCCTAGGTCCTAATGAGGGAGGAGATTAAGGTCTGGCAAAGTGGCTGGGGGAGTGGGCATGACGTGCTAATCACAGAGTTCCAAGACACACTTGCAAAACAGTTCCCAGAGCCCTGCACCTGGAACCAGTCAGAGAGGGCTATCTTCAGTTGTTCTTCGGAAAACTCCAACAGGTTTTTGATAGGAGGGCTTAGATCTAACATCAGCCTGAGGAGTGTGAACTCTCTCAGTTGAGAGTTGTTGTTTTCAGGGTACATCTCTTTTCGAACCTTTAATTGGCTCCAACTTGCTCTGCCCAGCATTTTTCTTTTTACACCTATAATAAATGTAAAACCTCCCTACATTTTGTGCTTGTCTTGACCAATTCTTTGTTCAGGACAGGAAGAATCTAGAAACCACCTCTAAAAGGAGATGCTAGCACCCCAGAATCCGGTGACACTAGGTTAAGGGTGCACAGTATTTTACCGGAGCTACAGGGAGAATGCTAAGTGGCAGAGAAAGTAGAAAGACGAAAGCTGCATCCAGAAACCTTATTTTGGTTTTCACGGGAAAAGCAAGGTGGCACAGGATACATGGTTTAGGCTGGCTAGTTTGAATAACTTCAGCAGACCCTAAGGTATGCATGTGTTTCCTGTTTGCCAGGTACCTGGGCCTAGAGAGGTGAAGGCACCAGGATGCCTGAGCCTGACACAAATGAGGGTTGATTAGTCTGGACTTCCAAGGTGAAAGGGAGAGGAAACTTCCTCTCTCTCCTCTGAAGTTTCCATAATTGAACCTATGAAATAAACTGACCATCATCAGATTAACTTGGGCAAAAAGCATTTAATTACATACATACACGCAGGAGTTCCACAGCATATGAGACTCAAAGAAGGCCAAATGATTGAAGCTTTTAGAACATCTGGAGCTATAGGGAGGAGGAAGGGCATGGGACTTGGGACTTCTGGGAGCTGAGGCCATGGGTGCAGGGAGGAAACACCCAGAGAACATTATCTGCAGATAATGCAGATAAAAAGTCTCTTAGAAAATTAAAGTTGTCTGATCTCAGAGCAGCTCTCAGAGGAATGGGTGATGCCCGTGATATGGTCCGTTTGGGTGTGAGCTTGACTCCAGCCTTTTCTCCTGTGACTTCTCTTCCCTGGTTGATGAGAATCTTAGAGAGAGGGTCCATGACAGGAGGTAGGATTTATTTTTCGGCAGATAAAGGGACTTCAAGGAAAGCCCTTTCTTGTGCTTTGGGGAGGAGAAACAAAAGTGAGAGATTTTGGTTCTTTAATTCAAAGCACTAGGCAGCCAGGTATGGTGATGCATGGCTATAGTTCCAGGACTTTAGGAAGCTGAGGCAGAAGGATTGCAAGTGTGAGCTCAACATGGGCAACTTAGAGAAAGACTATTTTAAGAAAAAAAAAAAAAAATGAGGCCTTTGGCCTAAGGATGTAGCTTAGTGTGAAGGCCTGGGTTCAAAATAGAGCACTGAAAAACAAAAAAACACTCGGTATGCCAAGCGCTGTACTTTGGGTATTGCTTTCTAAGCTCCAAGAAGAATACTTGGGTTGATTCTTTTGTTACCTCTGAGAACTAGCTAACCCAGGGAGAGGCAGTCTCTTTCCAATCAGAAATGTTTTTTCAAGATGTCAAAACATCATAATATGCAGAAAATTCTGCATATAGTGTACAATTATAATCTGTCATGTTTGCTTTTGTGGAAGTCTGCAGAGGTGCACTTATGCAGGTACCTCAATATTTGGATGGGCTATTATAGCATTTGTACCCCAGTCCGTCTTAGAGCCCAGTCTGTCTGGGCTGGGTGCTCTGTTGCTCAGTTTCTTTCAGCCCCATCTGGAATTCACTCCCCATTTGCCCCGGATTATCAGGACTCCCCTTTCCTTAGGTAAAAGAATCTACTAATGTTAGGTACTTTTAGTTTCTGATTTTAAAAATATGTGTTGATATAGATATAAGTATATAATTATTTCATCAGTTATTTTATTCATCTGTACAGTACCTGGAATATTCTTTAAGGATACGTATGCACAAATACCAACAGGCAAGATGAAATTCCATTTAAAATACGGTGACGTGGGAACACTGGAGATACAACTCAGTGGTAGAGTTCTTGTGTACCATGCCCAAGGCCCTTGGTTCAGTTCCCTGAATTGGAAAATAAAAGGGAGTGGGAAAGGAAGTCAGGGGACGGGAGGAGATGGAAGGAAGAGGGAGGAGAAGTAACAAGATGTAGTATGTGTTTGTACCAATTCCCCACAATGAATGTATTCATTATGTACCACAAACATATGCTAATCAAAAAGGAAAAGATATTTAAATCCAAAACAAACCAAAAAAAAAAAAGTAAGGAAGAAAGTATGGGCAAAGAAAAATAAGGTAGAGAAGTGGGAGGCCAGATGACTTTAATAAATACTGAACATACTTGGGAAAAAAATATGTCAAACATGTATAAATAAAGTATATTCACAATAATCTTAATTATATTCTATGTTCTATTTTTATGTCAATTCAGGGTACTGTTTTTTCTTTTGCTGCCCAAGTAGAAATACGTTTAAAGCCTCAAAGATAATGAAGTTTATACATTCGCAGTTAATATGTTGCCATCACTGACCCATACAGAAATCATGAATGTGTGTGCTGGCACTTATCACAGGAACTTAAAAAGAATATTAAACGAGGTTTTGACAGATTCGGGCCAACAGGTAAATCTTTGTTGAAGAAAATCTTATTTTAAGAACTGGGAAGTGCAAGGGAAAATGGCAATTATGTCTTCAAAGCATCACTATTTTCAAAAAGATACTGTAGAAGAAGATTGTTTTCCACAGTTTTAACACAGAAAATTTAATACTCTATCAAAAGGAAGCTGTCTTCTCCTCTGAAGCCCTCAGAACAGCTGTAATAAAATCTCTGAAGGACACGGTGTCTACAGATTCTCACTCCCTTTGGTGCACACCACAACTTCAAAGGTAGCATTGGAACAGTGGTGGCGAACCTACAGCACGCGTGTTATTTGTTTTTCTTTTAAGACAAAGATATTAATGTAGAGTTTTTTAAAAAACTAAAACCTCAATATTCAGGTTTAATTGTAGTGTTGGCACTTTGTGATAAATAAGGATGCATAGGGTTGCAGTTTGGCACTCAGTCTCTAAAAGGTTCGCCATCTCAGCATTAGCGTCTACTTAGACAAGCAATTTATCTTGACAAAAATGAGACTTTAAGTTTCCAAGTGTTTAACCTTTTTTTCACGATATTTTAGAACCAAAAATTAATGAGCATTTTTTTAAAAACCTGGCATTTAAAAAAAATAGCGCTTCTCACTCAGTAACTTGCTTTTATCATCTAAGAGTTGTATCTATATAACATTGATCTGAGATGTGAGCATAATAATGAAATGTATGCCTGTGGATTCACAGTCAGATTGTGAGTTGGGACCTTCCCAGTGTCCCTGAGGTTACTCATGTGCGCTTCCTGTTCCCTTCACTCCGGCCAGCCACAGCCAAGAAATCTCTAGTTTTCCACATATGTACAGATCTCTAAGCATTTCATTATTCACTTTTACTTGTTTCTGAACCTTAAAAAAAGTTAACCGTTCCTAAAATATTCCTCTATAATTTGATTTTTATTTACTTACTCTTTCATGCTGATAATTATTTCTCAGATCCATCCATTTTTGTTCATTTAGATACAAAATGCTCATTTTTCTCTACTATATACTATTTCATGTAGATATTCTGCAGAACTTTATTCATTCTCTCATCAATTGATATCTGAGTTTTTCCCAATGTTTTGAAATATCAAATGATGCTGCTATGAACATTTTAACACGTGACACCTAGAATATATTCATGAAAATATATCTGAGAATGAAATTGCTGGATTGCAAGAAACTTGAGTATTTAATTTTTAAAATTAATGCCAAGTTGATACATCAACAACATGCATTTCTGTCTGTTCTTTTTTTTTTTTTTTTTTTTTGGTATGGGGGATCAAATTCGGGACCTTGTGCTTGCGAAGCAGGTGGCGGAACCACGTTTCTGTTCTTTTGCATCCTAACACTTGGTGTTGCCCAAATTCTTTTTTCTTTTTTCTTTTTTTTTTTTTTCAGTTCCAGGGATCAGACTCGGGACTTTTTGCTCACAAGGCAGGAGTCAGAACCATTGAGCTAAATCCCTGGCCCCAAAATTCTTATGTATTTATCCATTTAACAAAATGCGTTCTTCCTTGGCATTTCCCTGACTACTAAGCACTTTTCTTGCTTTCCTTTTTCCCATTCTTCTTTTAATCAATCCTCACTAGATCTTTTATCTATCTTCTATCCATCAATCCTACCCACCCTCCAAACTATCACTATCAAGTGCTTTTCTATGGAATGACTATTTATACTTTACTCATTTCTCTATTGGCTTGCCTATTTTTTAAGTCACAATTTTTTATATTTTAAAATTTCATCAGTAATATGGGGGGCAAGTACATTCTCTCAGATTGTGGCTTCTTTTTATTTTCATTAAGGCATATTTTGAAGAATAGTAAATCTTAACCTTAACATCTTTAATTTTATTGCTCTTTTATGTTAATGATTTTAGGGTCTTGTTTAAGAAATATTTTCTTATCTTAAAGTTGGAGAGATAGTGTCTTATATTTTCTTCTGAAAGTTTCAAAAATATTCCCCTTATGTAGCCTTTGTATTTGTCATTAATCCATTAAATTTTAGTGTATGGTAACAGAGAGAAATTTAATGACATTTTTTCCATGTGGATGAGTCAATTATTTCTTAATAATTTATTGGGAAATCTACCCTTCTATTGATGGGCAATTTCGCCTCTGTCATGTATCAGATCTTCTTATATGCACAAGTCTGTTTCTGGGCTCTTTATTTTGGTGCCTTGGTCAGTATGTTTAACTCTGCCTTTAAAACTTGGTTTTAAATATACCATTTTGGAAAAGTTAAAACTATAGAGACAGAAGTCAGATTGCTCAGAGTAGGAGTGAACAGGGGATTGACTGAAAAAACAGGAGATGCGGGTGAGGAGATAGAGATCATCTTGATTGCACTGAGAATTATAGGCTATATACATTTGTCAAAACGCAGAACTGAACACCTAAAAAGGCTGTTCAAAAATTATACCCCTAAAATATAATGTGTGCTTTGCTATTTCCAAAACAATAACTGGGTATGTTGTTAATTTTTTTTTTTGCACCAATGGCTCCACTCTTCTTGAGCTTTTGTTGCTTTGTTCAAATTTCAGAATCTTATTTTGACAAGTTCTATCAAAAGTAAGCCTGTTGGAACTTGGATTGGAATTCTGGTGAATCTATACATAAATTTCGGGAGTATGATTAATTGCCATGAATATTGTAAATTTTTCCACTTGGTTCAGTCTTACATTTTTTAAATACCTGTAATTAAATGTTAAAATATTCTAAATGTTAAATATCTTGTGCACATATGGGCTGGATTATTAAACTCTTGCCTCTCATTTTAAACCCCACCCTTCTGTACTCTGCCATGTGACGTAAGTGAAGTCTCTGCAAACTCAGCTTTCTTCTGGTTTCTGCAAAAGGAACACAAAAGGAAGAATGGAAGGCAGGACCAGGGACCTGTCCTTGTTAATGTCACTCTAACAATGATCTTTACCATGGTAGAAACATTTGGTTCCAGCCAAAATGGTTCCAGTTTCCAGCCTGGTTTTTGTTTGTTTGTTTTTCACTCTCAGACCCAACTTGACTGTACTGCTGTGCAAGTATAACCATCACCTTGGTAGTGACCTTTGCTCAGGTTTAAATCCCGCTTCAAAGCTTCGGAGGTATCAACATTAGCTAAAAAGCGCCCCCTATAGCTGGTGTGCAAAAAATGCAACTGATTTAGCTCTGAATCCACAAGGCTTGCCAGACAGGTGCCTCTGTGTACAGGAGGTTCTGAATCTGTGGTGTCAAACAAATAAGAATTGAAAATGTTAGGAAAACAATTTTGTATCTGTTCTGAACATGTGAAGGCTCCTTTTTCTTGTATTATATTTATAAGTAATGTAGAGATGATGTAAAGTACACAGAAGGACCTATGTAGGGTATATACAAATGTTATGCCATTTTAAACAAGGAATTTAAGCATCTTTGGATTTTGGTATTGGGATTCCTGGAACAAATCCCCTGTAGGTAGTGAGGGATGACTGTACCCCTATATTCCTTATAATCTGTATGTAGATTCTTTTGGATTTCCTATGTAAACAATCATATCATATACAAGTATCTGCAGCCTTGGTCCTTCTTTTTGGTTTACTATGTATTCTGCCTTCCACCCCTGCCACTTTTTGGAGATGCTGGTGATCAAGCTCAAGGCCTTCTGCTTGCTAAGCAAGTCCTCTACCCTGAGCTACACTCCCAGCCCCCAACACTCTCTCTTCTTTTTCCCTCTCACTCACTCTACTGGATAAGATCGCCAAGCTAATGATGGATAAAGTAACTGTGCTAGATATCTGTATTTTATTCTCAGTTTTAAAAGAAAGACTTTTACTATTTCACTGTTAATAATGACATTTTCTGAAAATTTTTGTGGACATGACTCATCATATTAAGAAAGTTTTTGAGGGCCAGGGATTTAGCTCAGTGGTTCTGCTGCTTGCAGGGACCTGAGTTCGATCCCTGGTACCAAAAAAAAAAAAGCTTATGTATGTTTATAATTTACTAGTCATTTTTAACATGAACACGTTATGGATTTATCAAAAGGTTTTTTTAAATGGATTGAGATGATCACATTTTAAAACTTCTTGAAGTAAGTTACATTCATAGATTGTTTTAATGCTAACTTTTGTGTATCTAGCATTTATCTCAGTTGTGTTATATCATCTATTTTTTCCACATCACTGGATTTAGATTATTACTCTGTTATTTGAGTTTTGCATCTATTTTATGTATATTAGGTTATACTATTTCTTTGTCAAAAATGCCATTTTCCAGACTGGAGATTTAGCTCAGTGGTTTCACTGGCTGCTGCGCAAGTGCAAGGACCCGAGTTCAATCCCTGGTATCAAAAAAAAAAAGTCATTTTCCAACATTGGTATCAAAATGAGTTGGGAAGTGTTCCCTCTTTTTGATTCCCTGAGAAAGTTTGTGTAATATTGGAAAAATACATTCTTTGAAAGTTTTGTAGCTCTTGACTATAAAACCATTTGAGACTGATGTTTTTGTAAGAAGACTTTTAGTTTCTTTAATGGTTATAGAAGCATTCAAACTTTCTATTTTAGCTTGAGTTACTTTTTAGTAAGTTATCTTATTGTAGAAATTTGTTTGGTCCACGTTTTAAAATACGTTGTCATAAAGTTGTGCATAGTATTGGTTTTTCATCTTAGCTTTCAACTTTAACATTATTTATCTTTGCTTTTCCCTCTCCCTTCTTGATTTATTTAATCGGAAATTTGTAGGATTTATAGGGATGTTCTGAAATGCAGCTTTGACCTCTCAGCATCTGGCCAAAATATGATATTAAATTTCCACTTCAACTCAGACCTTTGGAAATCCAAATAGTCAAATGCTCATTTCAATATCATTTGCATATCACTGGTTCATATGTTATCAGTGATTATTTAATTATATGGGTCAATTACTGTAAGAGTTGTCGAATGATATGTCACATATTCACAAAATTTTTCATTATTTTTTCACTTTTTAAAAGATGAACATAATGAACCTAGGCCACCTCAGATCAGTAGAAGCTCAAATGTGCTACCTTCCATTAAACAAAATTATGCCATTGTATTAGCTGCCTATGGAGACTTGGGAGCCTATAAAAACTTAACATTTCAGAAAAATCCCTGGACTTCAATCTTAATCAACAAACAAATTTGTCTTCCTAAAACTTCTTGCATCTGTTTCACATATATGGGCTTTTGTTTGTTTTTCGTTTGGGATATATTAGATTTTTCCTTGCCCTTTTCAACCTGATGGACACTTATTCAGAAACCTTCTATCTTTGTGAAGAAGGAGGAGGAGAAGGAGGAAGAGGGGAGGAGGAAGTGAAGGAGGAGGAGGAGGTAGAGGAGGAGATGAGGAAGAAGCAAAGAAAAATAATTAACTTTCATATGGCACTCACTATGTAATGGGCATCATTATAAACTTTTCTAATTTATTGAATCATTTAAGGCTTACAAAATTATGTGAGGTAGATGTCATTATTTCCAGCTTTTTAGCTAAGTAAACAGAGGCACAGGAAGGTAAAGTAACCTACTGGCCACCCAGGGAATGAGCGGTAGAGTTTGGGTTTGAACCCACACAGCCTTCTAGTGTTCCTGTCCTTGTCATGCCCCTGATCATTGGCACCTGGTGCCTCTGACTCAGCTATCTCTGGCACCTGGGGCCAAGAAGCTCAAGGAGAGCTAAGAATTCTTTGCAGTAACCATCTTCTTGGGCACATATATGTATGCTGTCAGTCAGAAATGGATTGTCATCTTTTCCAGGAGTCCGTATCGGAAAAGGCTGGGATTATGCTAATGCATGAGCAGTACACCTGTCCATGGCCAGTCTGCAAATGAGCTCAAGGTGAGTGGGGGTTTCAGATGGTCAGTCGCATCAAAGAATGTAAGAGAGAAGCCACATTCTGCATGAGGCTCATGTTCTTGAACTTAAACTCTCCCTGGATTACAGGCTAAGTAATGGTAACAAACACCACACACTGAGCACCAAGGGAATCCCATGTGTTAGCAAAATGCTGGTCATTCCATCTGTTGTTGCCATAGGTGTGACTGCTGCATTCCCTCCCACCACTAACTGTATGATAGACAGGTTAACATGGGACAAGGTCTGCAACTTAGTGAGGTGCTAATGGTCCACCTTCCTGGAGGGACTGAATGCTCAGCCACTGTTATTTGTAATGCTTTAAGGAAGCAGTGGTAGAGAAAAAAGATGAGTGTGTTGGGGAGGGATAATTGTAACATCTACATGTCAAGGTTCTAGCTTTTAGGAGCTGTGGGACCATTGTATATGGACCATCTTGAGAGCCAACCTTTGTTTCTCCAGTACTGCAGTTTCCTATGCTTTAGAAAGGGAGATAAATAATTGGGATGGCTGGTTTGGCATTAACAGCCTCCTGTATGTGTGAATACACATATGTGCAGTCACTGTGGGAGGACACACACACACACACACACACACACACGCTGCTTTCCTTACATTCAGCTATGTAGTAGTGACTGAGGATGCTCCATTCAGATTCTTTCCTTCCTTCTATAAAAAACCTGGGTCCAGGGGTTGAGATTTTATATAAAAATAACACAAAGACAAGAAATGAGAAAATGGTATTGCGCAAGCCAAGAAAAGACAGAATTTTGTAATTTATGAAATTCCAAACCTCCAGAACAGCCAGGTGGATACAAGTGGAATAAAGGGCTTTGAGTTTGGTGGTGAGAACGTGGTTAGTAACTTCAGGCACAAGCATTCTGGAGGAACATAAAAACCAAAGCCAAAGGACAATGGGTTGAAGACTGGGGCAAATGGGTTTACTGAAGGCAGAATTCACCTAGTCCCGTCTAAACAGAAAGTGACATTGTAATAGGAAACAGGAAGAAAGAAGGGTATTCTAACACATGAGCCAAGCCATGGGCCAGGAGACAGGTTTGTTTGTTTACTTATTTATTTGGAAATGAAACCAGGTCCTTTGCACTGAGCTATACCCACAGTACATTTTTTATTTTGAAACAGAATCTCCCTAAATTGCTAAGTTGTCCAGGCCAGCCTTGAACTTTCCATCCTCCTGCCTCAACCTACCAGAGTGCTGGGATCACAGATCTGGCCCACCAGGCCTAGCTTTTATCATTTCATTTTTTTAAGGAGGGGGGTTATGTCATTTACTTAAGTACGCCTCGTATTTTCCCTTCCTTAGGCATAATTGCTTTTTAAAGCTCGCCTTTAACTGCAGAGTAAAGGGTAGTATGACAGTAAACAAAAGTTCTAGAGCCCCTAAAATTTTCCTTTGTTCCTGGTCACTTCTCAGCTAACCCTCACCTCACAGACATTGTTATGAATTATTATAGCATGGTACAGAGAAAAAATATTTCCAGAAAAGGAATGCTCAGTTTATCGGCATTTAATGTAAATAGATACATATTCTGTGCAGTTCCATTTCTTTCGGGAGTATGGAGTCTGATTTGACATGTGAGCTGTGATCTAGTTTTGTCCAAATAGCAGTTCAGAGGAAGGAAAGAAAAATGGGATGAAGTGTTACTCCCTCCCCTGGCTACCCGCTCCGAGTCCTTCTGGTAGTAGCAAGGGACAGGAAGAGTTCTCAAAGTAGCAGGCTCTGCAGACTGCTAGCAAGGACTACTCCCTGATGCCACTTCATCAAGAGAGGAGCTGCAGCACCTTCCCACCCTAGGTGTTCTCTTGCGCAGCCATGGCCACCTGACAAGCCTGTGACACATGGCTGTGGGACACCCAGTGGTCCTGACTGCATCAGCCATGCCTCATTGCATTGCTTTATTGAAAACCCTGGGACCATCCCCAAACTCTGTCCCCAACCTAGAAAGAAAGTATTTCTTTCATTTATGTGCAGCTTTCATGAGGCCAGAATCTGTCACAAAGATATTTGTGGGGGAGACAGGCAGAACTCAAATATTGTGGAGACTCGCCATCCCTGGATACATCTGGCTATATCTTTAATGACTTATAATTATAACTGAGATTTGTATTTTCCCTGTTTCTGTCAGTCACCCGTAGAGCTGCTTTATTTGTCTTCCTGCCCAAGATGCTTAAAACCTTCTGAGTACATATAAGTGAAATTTCCCTTCTGTTTATAAGGCGTCTCACTAAATATAAGCATAGCTTTTATCAGGATACATCTTACAACAAATTATTGTTGTTTTTATTCTAACACAACAGACTGCCTTTTAAAAGATGCCTACCTTTTCATTTTCTTAAAATCCTTTCTTGTTTTTCAGACACAGCACCTCCTCAAAATGCCTTTTTCAGTATTTGGTGGTGAGTAGCTTCGCTGGATCAGATTTTGTCCCTGGGAGAGCTGAAGTGGGGAGCAGAAGTGATTCAATCGCAGGATGTGATTCCCTGCAGACCAAGGGTTTCTTTTGGTCCTACATCTCAGCAGCCTAATTAACATGTGGAAAACAGCTTCTTACCTCAAACTGGGCTGGGAACACTAGCAGAGGATGACTGCTGAAGCTGCCTCCTCGAAGAGCAGCCAGAAGAGCAGGGCCTTGCTTTTGACAAACCTTGACATCATCTTTCAATTTCCAGAGCAGGTTTCCGTTTTATCATACTTTTTGACATCCTCCTCCTTCAAGGGCTTCAGTTTAAGAAAAAAGAATGTAGGGCTCTCTTTTATCTTCTTTGCCTCAAGAAGGGTTGGGATAAAGGAAAAAAATGGAAACAAAGTCTCTGTAAATAGGGAAGGGTGGAGGGGATGAGGGAAGTGCAGGGAATGGGGAAAAAATAAGAACCAAGATACATGATGTACAGGTACAAGTACCCAATGATAAATATAAACGTATGGTATACCTAAAATGTACCAATAAAAGAATTTAAGCAAAAAAAAAAAAAAAAAGAAAAAAAAGAAGAAGAAGAAGGGTTGGGATAAAAGTCTGAAGGCTTTGTATGTGAGAGAGTTAAAACTAGTTGCATGGCAGAATCTCAAATCTCACTGCTTCTCCCTGCCAAATTGGGGTTGGAAGGGGGACAAAAAGCAGTAAGAAGGAAGGGAAAGGGGAAACCTATCACTGTAAATCAATCTGTTTTTGCACAATAATCCTCTTAATCCTCTTCCCTAAAGGTGGAGTTAGCCTCCCGTGAGGAGCTTCTATAAAGTCTATGGAAGGCCTGGCATTTCTCTCCTGGTTTATAGTCCACAGTTAAGTCTTATTTATCTACATTTCAGGCTCATGCTATGGAAATGATCCGCAAGTACAATTATAGGAGTACTTAGTAATTTTATCCCTTTACTCATTTATATTAATTAGAGCTTGGAGGGGAAAGAGGACAGGGAACAGCTTCTCATATCCCAGCTAATTAACTTTGTCTAGCTTGTACGAGAGTGAAAAAGCACTTTATTAAAAACCATAAGGTAAGTGCTCAAAGGATTTTTATTTTCTGCTTAGGCTAAACTACAATAACATGGGGCTCTTGGAGAGCATCCTAGAATAGCCAAAAAGGATAAAAGGATCGTTACCAGAAGGGCAAAGGCACAGTTCCCCAGAGCCACTCGGTTGGTGACAACATAGGTTTGATGCTTTTATGCTATTCTGGAATGTAAAGTTTGGTTCCAAGCCACATATTTAGGACATGATAATACTACAAATGACAAGGAAAAGTAAGGTAACAGAAATATTCCTGACTTCTTTTTAGTAACACACATGGATATCATCTGCCTACACTAAAGTGGTGAGTAGAGGTTTAATCTAATGCCTAAAATGTTTTTGGTTTCCAATTATTATTAGAAATATATAATTTTGGGGGGCAGATTCCATTAGACATATTCCTTATCTTATATGGACAAAACACTCTAAGATCAGAAATATGTAAGGCTTACTAATAATTAGAAACTATATATTCTACCCACTTTTACTATAATATTCATTGATTCATTTTTCTTTTGAAAATGTGATTGAGCACATACTATGTAAAAGGAACTGCATTAAGCTCTGAAATTTAGAAATGAATACAAAATTTAAGCAAACAAGTTACCGTCATTTTCCCTCATGTTTATGTTCTATGTTAGTCCGTGTACTTAGAGAAGCCAACATCACAACAGGATTAAACATGTGAGGGTTTTGTGGGCTGAGAAAATAGAAAATGAAGAGGGGGCTGGGAATAGCTGGATAGAGCGGAACTCTGTCAGCCTGGATTGGAAGGCTGGCCTGGATGAAGGACAGAGGGAAGGAAGCTGGGTCAGGACTATCTCAGACCCCATTTGGCAACCACGATGGTTCACCAAGATTTCAGGCATCCTTGACACACAGTTGGCGGTCAGAGGGGTCCCATGTCTCCCTAAAACAGATCTGCCCTAGAATCCCCGCTGCACTCAGTTGCTGGCAGGGAGCAGCCCATGGGAAACACTGCTTTGGTTCAAACATGGCAATGAACTTCAGCACAAGTATATGGGCTCTAGCTCAATTATGCTGTGAAATGCATCTCCTTGGGCATCACACAATGTTCACATCTTCACTGAAACTTCACCTACTTTAATTCATCTTCCTGTCTGATGGAAGTAAAAATAGAATCTTATTTATTCCAAAATCATAAAATAAAATGTTGAATTTTTTTTCTGTTTTGTAGAATTAGGTTTTGGAAACTTTACTGTAAAAATCCCTGAAATATCTAAGTCTTTGGTCCAAATCTAAACATATTTGTAGTTTGTGTATTTGGTGCCTGATGCCAAACTGAAGGCAATGAAATGTGTTTGAAAAACAAAAGCAACATTATAAAATCTTTCACAATAAAATAACATAAAAAATACAGATCATAGAGGAAAGTTTTAGGATATCTTACGTATCATCCTTGTTTCTCCTAAGCATCCCAAGAGAACTTGACATGCTGAGTTTGAATTGATATTGAAGTTGATATCTTTCCATTGTTGAAATCAGGCTTATTGTGAATTCAAACCATCTTCAAGCCTCATTAGTGTCTTTTACCTCACGATTTCAGTCTCATTTGGAGTCATTGACTTTTACTGATCTTTACCAGTATGGTGCTTGGCTTTTTCTTATTGCTTTTTGGTTGCAAAAACTGGCCATACTGGAGTGGCCATGCTGGTTTAAGTATTTATTTATGTTACAAATGCCTTTGAAAAAGAAGTTCTGAAGGCTGTTTCATAGGGTGAGAAGACTATGGTCTCTGAGGTCAAACACGCTGTATGGAGTCTCTGCCGCTTCGCCTCCGCCACTTCATTGTGTGACTGTAGACAAGCTGATCAACCTTGCCGAGCGTGCTTTCTCTACTATATTCTGCAGATGACAGTTCCTCCCTTCTATGTGGCTGTGGGAACGAGATGCGGCCGAACTCACAGGTTGCCCCTGAGGCTCCCCACCCAGGCTATCCAGTTACCCAGCATTTTGCTTTTCCCTCAGTGACACATTGGAGACGGGCAGATCCCAATCTTGGCTAGAGGAATTGTACCACTGCTTCTTCTCAGGTTCTCTTCTTGCTGTCTCTCACTCTCAGACATCGTTGACAGCCAGGGCCCAGTGACAAATCTGTCAGTGATATTTTAGTGTAATATTTTTGAAAACTCAAGATTAATACAAAAAAATTCACGGTGAACAAAATATCAAAATATTAAACAGAGGATCAGTATTGGTGCTCTATTGAGCCACGCTGAGGCCTGTGACAATAGGAAAAGCAATAATATTGATCCTGCCTTTATTTTTTATTTGATTCATTATCAATTTTTTGCATTCATTTGTGTTTTCAAAAGATTTCATTAAAACATTACTTACCCTCACTACTGAGTGAGGATATCTTCTTAAACTTCTCCCATAAGGTGAGTGTCTTGATTCTCTTCATCATAGTTCGGACTGTGCTGAGAGGCACTGGACTTAAAGAGCATTCATTTTGCTCTCTTTAATCTTCCATTTTGCTTCCTTTAATTTTCTGTCACCCCGTAGAAGGTGATATGGGCCACAGGCCACAAAACTACCATATGTCAAAAACTTTATTGATAATTGTTAATATTAATTTGCATGTGATTTAATTTTGGCTTTGTAAGTCAATCTTTTTCTCTCCCAGAAATCCTTCAGGGAAAAACTGAATAGTATTGCAGTTAATTAATAATGAAAAAATAAGGTATTTTTTTTAAAAAAATAGAATTTCAAGCACTGTAATCCCTCAGGGTATTTTTAAAGAATGACCTGATTTTTCATTTCAACACATTTTGCAAGTGGAGTGGTCCTTGTCTTGGTTTTGATATTATTGCACGGTGGTAATGCAGAAGAGGTACTGCAAACTCTCACTATTGGTTAGCTTTGTGTTACTGTAACAAAATTCCTGAGATAATCAACTTAATAAGGGAGGTTTACTTTGGTTCATGGTTTCAGAGGTGTCAGTTCATGGTGCATGACCCTGCTCCTACGGGCCCATGATGAGGCAGGACATCATGGTGGGAGCATGTAGCAGAAGAAGGTGGCAGCAGGGGAGAAGAGAGAGGGGAGAGAAAGAGAGAGGAAGGGAGGGAGGGAGAGAGGGAGAGAGAGAAAGAGAGAGAGAGAGAGGGAGGGAGAGAGAGAAGGGTCCCAATGTCCCCTTCAAGAGTATGCCTCCAATGACCTAACTTTCTTTTGCTAGCCCCATCTCCTAATGATTCCACCTTCTCCAAGTAGTGCCATGGACTGGAGACCAAGCCTCCAATGGATGGCCCTTGAGTAACATTCAAGATCTGAACTACAGCAAGAGCCCTCCTCAGTCCATGGCAGTGGGTGTGAAAGTGGGTGTGAAGCAGCAGTCACCCTTTGCCTCACACTGATCAGAAGGGAGCATGACATGGTAGAAGGTACACAGGACTCACGATCAGAAAACTCTGATTCTTCCCTCATTTGTACTTACCTTGGTAAGCTTCAACTTCTCTAGGTCTTCATTAACCACATCCTAGGAAGGACAATAGATTTTTCCCAAGGTTGTTGGAAAAAAAATATCCATAAGGGATGCTTTGTAAACTGCCAAGGGGCTCCACAAATTAATCATATTCTATCCCTGATCAATGCTTACTCACTGGGCTAATGCAAATCTGGTACAAGCTAAGTTTGGTTTCTCTGCTAGAAGCCTGGAAACAACCTGCCAGCTTGGTTGCATTGCTAGTTTAAACATAAGGAAATCCTTATAGCTCTTCATGAAAAACTCCTTGCCTATAAAGTAGAAAGTCATCATAAAATGTAGCCTCCAACAAGGCTTCTTGAAGGAGATATATTGATTTCAAATGAACTACAGCTAATTGCACAAGATTTTCGTTGATGTGATAGTGTCAAAATAACGAACAAAGTGGAACAGGTCCTGTGGAGAAGATAATTGTTTCTTCAGGGAATGTAATAGTTGCTGCAATTTTGGGAACACGAGGGAAAATGCATCTTCAACTAGTGGGATTTGTGATTGGTCTTCTCAAATTTAAAGTGCCCAGGCTTTGGAGACTAGAGTAGTTGCCCAAAATGCCTTGCTGGAAAATCAAATACATAACATTATCCTTTAAGATTTTCATCAGCCACATACACAGACATAATTTTAAAGAGTAATTATTTTTTTTTAAAGCTCAATTCACAGAATGCCAATGTCAATTGCCTTTATAGTCCTTATCTGGTTAGTATGTAAGTGGTCTATAACAGCCTGATCTTAAACTCATGCCAATACCTTTTGACAAGGGAAAATACAGATTCTCTACTGACTGAACCATTGGTTGTATTTTGTTGAAATTTGAAGCTAGAGGTGGACCAACTCTTTTCTGACAAGGTCCCACATTGGTATTTGTTTAATCTTTGGAAAATCTCAAAGCCGCAGAATAACTCTCCAAGGGGGAAAAAAAAATCATTTCCATAAAGTAGAAATTATCCAGTGACTTACTTCTATATATACTCATCCCAAATCCTCAAAATTCAATTCCCTGCAGTGAAGGATTTAGGTGGGGTTAGGTAGTAGTCATAGGTCATAAAATATTTCCCAAGAATAAACAAAAATAGGTTGGTAGTATTGTGTGTGTGTGTGTGTGTGTGTGTGTGCGTGCGCTATTAGGGATTGAAACCAGAGCCTTCATACTGAGCTACATCTCCAGGCTTCTTCATTTGTTTGGTTTTTTTTATTTTGAGCATGGTCTCACTAAGTTCCTAAATTGTTCAGGCTGGGCTTGAATTTGCAAACCTTCTGCCTTAGCCTCCAGAGTGCTGGGATTACAAGTGTATGCCACCATGCCTGTCAGGATGAGGCTATTTATAAATGATATTGCCTATGAGGCAGAATTTCAAATAAACTTGAGTATTGTTTAGAATCCATAAAAGGTGAGTAACAGATATCAATCATTGATTTAAATGATTTTTTAATTATATTGTTGCTTAAAATACAATAAACATTGTGATGTACTCGTCAGAGTCATCATTTGTGCATGCTGGATGGCCTGGGTTATACAGACCCAGGGACCAGGTGATTTCCCTTGTTTCCCAGACCAGTAACCTTCTTCCCCTAATAGCAGAGCCTGGGCTGCCCTTTCTAGACCACTTCTGCAAATGCTTGGCACCCACAACCCAGCTGTTGGCACCCTGCCATTGGATTCACTCCCCATTGACAAAATTGCATATGTATATTTGCCCTGTAAATAGGAAGACCCACAAGGCGAAGACCCACCAGCCTGATTGTATGCCCATCAAATTCGTCAGGCCCTGCCTCTCCTCTGAAGGCAGAAGGGTCCCAGGCATGCTTTTTCTTGGAACTCCAACCCTATTTTTATTTCTTTCCATGGTAAAGCTTCATATGCATTCCTTTGGGGAACTGGTTCCAAATCCTGGTAGATGGCAGATGGAGATCTTCTTAAACTCAAGTCTTTATGACAACATGAAACTAAATATAAACACTCTATAAATTGGGCTGTAAACTAAAACAAACTTTAAAATTAAGTACAAGTGTAAAAAATTCATATTAGCCACACTAATGTAAAATAATAGTTGATACTGTTTGGGGGAAATTGTTATCATTTAAGTGGGACTTAATATAAGAAAGGGGCAGCTTGAATTTTAGTTCTATGTTTAATTCATTCTTATATTTTAACTGGGGTGAAATTAATGTTAGAGAATGCCTTTTTGGATAAGTTTGATGGGCCAAATGATGTTAATAATTTCAAGGCTTTTTCAGTTCAGATTAAACAGACCTCATATTTAGCCAAAATTCCACAAGCAAGCAATCTTTGAACAGCTACTTTGCAGGGATGTCAAGTACTAATTTGTAAAGCTGACTGGTTCATCTGAAAATAATGTCAGCCTTGTGATGTTATTGAATCTGCAATAAATGGGTTTTGAATCCAATCATTGTGAAAGCAGAAAAAAATCTTTGATGCAATCCTTTTAGTTTCTCTTAATGAATTGTTGGGCATCAGTGCAGAGCAGAAGGATCTGGACGGTAAGACCAGGGGCTGAGGGCTGGCTGGTGGAGTGTTATAAACCTCCACTCCTGCACATTGCGTGAGGACTTGCATCACCCACCAATGTCCTATATTTAAAGCATGGTGACATTTTCATTTCAACAGGGAGCTCTGCGTGCTTTGGCCTGCCTTCTATTCACTCTGTCTCTTGCTCATTCATCAGATACATAGTGAGCACATGCCATGTCCCAGGCCTGGTTCAGGCAACTGGAGCATCAGTGAACAAAACAAAAAAAGATCCATGTCTTTATGGTGCTTACATTCTGGCAGGGGATGGCAGAAGATAAGAGCTACCAGGGGTGATCACAATATACAGTGAAAATTTAAAAACATATTACAATAAAAGATTCATTATCAATTCAGCTCAGAATACTCCCCCTTACTTACAACACGCTTGCCTCACAGTTCTTACCACTTTCTGAAGCAGGTCTGGGATTCTTCTTTCATGAGTGTCTTTACAGAGTGTGATAAAAGATACAGTGAATGCTGATGCCTAGTGACATCCAATGGAAATGCAGGCTCATAAAAACATCACTGAGTATTCAAATCCACTTTATTCACTCGATCTGGCATGTGCAAATTCTGACTCCTCCCAAAGTCAAAATGACCAGGAAAATGAAACATTTGGAATGGATTCAAGACATAGAGGCAGGCACAATAATATAGCTAAAGATATCCATGAAGGAGGACTTCCAGAATTGCTCAGAAAGTGGCCAGATCCATCAATAACTGTGTTTGAAGTGTGGGGGAGTATTTTGAGGGGTACTTAGCAGTGGTCAAGCAATCCTCTGACTGCCTAGAAGGGAGGATGGTGAGGGCTAAAGAAAAAAAGACTATAGAGATTTGCATAATTTCAAAGAATATGGGATGCCCGGAGGTCAGCGTCTCAGAGCACCCAAACACAAAGACACTCCAAGTTTGCCACTTTTTATTAGGTTCATAAGGAGTATCAGATGACTCAGTGAGTGGTAGGGCAGCAATAACCCTAAATTCAGGAGGATCGTATAATCAGAGAGAGTATCAGATGTCTCAGAGGGTGGCAGTAATCCTATGACCATGAGTATTTTATGCTGATGAGGATCTAAGGTGGATGAGGAGCTTATGCTGATTAGGACAGTGAGATGAGCAAAATGTTCTTACAACAGTAGGTGGGATGAGTTAAGCTGATAAGAAATTTGCCCCTTCCCAGGTGAAACCTTTCTCTTTTTGTATTACTACTCGGTTCTCAAAGAACCAGGGTGTCTTCAGCTGATGTAATCTTGCCCTTGAGCTTCACAGCATCATGGGACCATTGAGGCCTCAGACAGCTTTAATAATGATTTAATTGTGAAATGATTTTTACCCCCAAAACTATGTAGAATGACTCCCAGGTACTAATGGTGATGTGTCTTTTACTGTAATAAGTTTTTAAAATTTTAAACATCCGTTGTACTTTTAACCGCATATCATATATTAATGAACAAATTGGTAATATGTTTAAAATAGTAAGTACTTTTTTTTTTAAAGAAAAAGAAAACAGGGCCGAGGCAGGACAGGTTTCAATGTGAAATAGGGAATCAGCAGCTATTCCCCTTCTAGGTATGTTCGTAAAAGAGTTAAAGAAATTGTATTACCGTGATACATGCATATCCATGTTTATAACAGCACAACTCATAATAGCTACATCTTGGAAGCCACCTATGTGTCCATCAACAGATGAATGGATAAAGAAAATGTATTTATATATAATGGAGTACTACTATGCTATAAAGAAAGATAAACTTGAGTCATTTGTAGGAAAATGGACGTACTTTGAGACCATAATATTAAATGAAGTAAATTAGACACAAAGCACCAATATTCTATGGTTTCTCTCATATGAGAGCCCAGAGTATAAATAATATAAATAGCAGAATAAAAGATAGATAATACAAAATAGGGAGGTAGATTCAGAGATGGGGAGAGGAAAGAAGCAAAGAAGGGCTAAGGGTAGCAAAAAAGTTAAGATATGCTATGCATCTGTACCACCCCTCATGTACTAATAAACATAAATTTTTTTTAAAATGTAAGGGAGTCAGAGAAGCCCTCGTTGGAAAGATTAGAAGAAAAGCATTTGGGAAGATCGAGGGTGGGAACCACGTGGCAGTTGAGGAGAAGAGTGGACCAGGGCAGGGCAGATCTTTGGGTGGGAACCTCCCTAAACGACCAAGAAGCAGCCAGGAAGCCAGGATGCTGCACAGGAGCGGGTCACGCGAGAGCAGCAAGAGAAGGTAGAAGAGTTCTGTCATCTCTGGTCTCTTTGGAGGACTCAAGGGGGGCAGAGGGAAGGAGGAAAAAGTAAAGAGGTCGGCACAGTCTGCAAGTGGAGCATGGACAAGACCCTGGGCTGAGCCGAGGCACAGGAGTACCACTATTCTCCCATCTCCTCTTCTCCCAGGGAGCTGAGGCATGGACGTTCATCTCCAGCACATGTTACTGGTGAGGAAGAAAGAGAAGCTCTGAAGCCACAGAACATAGGATGTGGCCTCCTGGGTTTTACTTGCTCTCAGGAGCTGCCCAAGACTAGTCTGCTTGTCAACTCTTCTCAGCATCTCTCTTCTCAATTCTTACTATGCATATGTAGATAACTATACTATACATTACATACATAGTGTATGCATAACACAAAATCGACCAATGTAGTCATTTTAGTGGTCAACTCAGTGGGATTAATTGCATCCACATTATGGGACAGCATCTCCACCACTCACTTCTAGAACCTTTCCATCATCTCAAAGTGGAACTCTGCACTCACAAAACAGCACTCTTTCCTCCTCTCACACCATCTCTTGGCAACCACCATTCTACTTTCTGACTCCATAAGGTGGCGACACTAAGTACCTCTTACAAATAGAATCACACAGCAGTTATCTTTCTGTGACTGGCTTATTTTACTTAGCAGAATGTTCTCAAGACTCATCCACTTTATAGCACAGGTCAGAGTTTCTTTCCTTTACAAGGTTGAATAATATTCTAGCATATATATGCATATATATATATATATATATATCACATTTTCTTTATCCATTCATACCAAAAGAGACCCAAGGTTTGCTTTTCACTGTTGTGAACAATGTTTTTATTAGGATGACTATATTCAAGTCCCTTCTTTTGATTCTTGGGTATACCCAAAATTGGAATTACTGAATCATATAGTAACTCTACTTTTAAGTACTTTGACGAACCACCACATTATTTTCTGCAACTGTTGCTCTCATTGTATATCTCAGCCAACAATGCGCAAGACTTCCAACTTCTCCACAATCTCACTAACACTTTTTTATTTATTTAGGTATTTATTTATTCATGAAGCCACCTTGATGGTTGGGAAGTGATAGCTCACTGTAGTTTTGTATTTCTCAAATGGCAAATGATGCTAACCATCTTTTCATGTGTTCTTTGGCCATCTGTATACCTTTTTTGGAGAAGTGCTTATAACCTGAGATCATTCTTTGGAGAATTCATTTGCCCATTTTAAATAGGTTTTATTTGCTGTTGTTGTTGAGTCTGTCAATTAACTGTTGCATACTTTTTCTCTTAATGAAGATAGTAATGCTTATTTTAGAAAATTAAGAACATTGAGATAAATAAGAATGTCACATATTACAAATGAAGTGTGTATTTTTAATTTACATTAAATGTTTATAATATTTATTTAAGTCCAACTCTTTGAGTATGAAGAATCTAGGATTAATCTTAAAGTCCTAGAGGGGCCAGGGATTTATCTCAGTGGTTTCGCTGCCTGCTATGCAAGCACAAGGACCCGAGTTCGATCCCCAGTACCAAAAAAAAAAAAAAGAAAATTAAAGTCCTAGAGAATTAAAAGCAGATGCCCCTAAATAAGTCTTGAGTAAGCAAGAAATCTTAAAACAAATCACAACTTATTCAATGAGACACTGATTCCTCAAGCAATATGAATATGGTCAAAGCCACATTCAAAAGAAAATACTTGATTTTATATATTCTTATTCTTAAGCAAGAAAGAATACTTGGTTAAGTATTCAATAAAAAATTTAGAAAATATGAATGAAAGAACTTTGAAGAAGAAAATAGAATTAAACATTGTGGTGGTTAATTTTATCTGTTAATTTGACGAGGCTCTTTTGCCTAGCTAGCCACGGAACTTTTTTTCTGGAAATATCTGTGAGAGTGTTTCCAAAAGAAATTAGTCTTTGAATCCATAGACCAAGTAGAGAAAATATTCTCACCACCATCCAATCCACTGAGGACCTGAAGAGACCAAAAGAACAAAGGGAGAGTGAATTCACTTTCTCAGAGCTGGAAGATTCATCCTGCTCTCAGATGCTATTGCTTCTGGTTTTCAGGCCCTTGGGCTTGCCCTGAATGACATCACCAGCTTTTCTTGGTTCTCCAGCTTGAAGATAGCAGATGGTGGATTTTCTCAGCCTCCATAATCACATAAGCCAATTTCTAAAATGGGTCATTTTCTCAAATACACTGTTTCTCTTGTGATATAGTTTATATCTAAAATGTCCCCCAAAGCCTCCTGTGTCCCTAGGTGGGACTTTGGGGAGTGACTGGATCATGGGTGTGTGATAGTGGATCATAGGTGTATGATAACTGGATTAGCCATTGATTGGATCAGCATAGTTCTGAGTGTGACTGGATGGATTTACTGAAGAGGAAAGGCCCACCCTGGGTGAGAGAGGCACCCATCAACAGGCTTGTATCCTGAATGGAATAAAAAGGGAAAAGGGAGCTTGCTCTTGCTGTGTTTTCTGCCTACCCTGCTATGGACTGTTTTTCCTCTGCCATGCTCCTTATCCATGCCACCCTGCCTCAGATTCAGCAGACTATGGACTGAAACCATTGCAAACAGTGAGCTAAAATAAACCTTTCCTTCTTTAACTTGTGGATGTTGAGTATTTTGTCCCAGCAACAATGAAATAACTCAGATATCTAGAAGACGCTAATGCAAACATTAAAATTTTTTAGACTCTCCAAAGTATGTGAATGTGGTGGTGGCCATCCATAATCCCAGCTATTTGAGAGGCTGAGGTGGGAGTATTTCAAGTTTGGGCAACTTAGCAAAGCTCTATCTCAAAATAAAATAAAAAGGGCTAGGAATATAGCCCTACCATATGCAGCAATCCTCTATTGTGTTTTCAGTTTGGCTTCTTTTGTTTACTAAGAGAATTGATCTCATCTTTCAGTGAGATGCTTCTGTTGGTCCCTTAATTATTCCTATTATATCTGCACTTGGAATTCTGCCTATTATTTATAAAATAGCCCCCTTTGTTCAAGAGATTTTTCCTTAATTCTAGCTGACCTCCTCTTAACGTCTTTCTACTTGCTATTTGTGCTTACCTGGTGTGTCTTTACCCATCTTCTTAAAAAATATTTTTACTTTAATCTGTTTTTGCATCCTTTTGAAAACTAGCTAGATTTTTTCTGACCCCCATTTGAAAATTATTGTTTTAAAGATAGAATTTGACTCATTTGCATTTATCTCAGTTGAAAGTATTTTTCATATTTTTGTATTGTCTTGTTCTTTACTTTTCCTGTTTGCTGTTTGTCTATTTTGGTGGGGAGTAAAGTATTAGAATGTATGTTGTTTCATTCATATGGTAATGGAAAGATTGGCTCCAAGCCCCATCCTGAAATCCTGCTTTTGATTCTTATGTCTCACTCTTTACCTAAGCCACTCTTTTTTATGAGAGATTTCACACAGTTGCCCCCACATTCACTTTGACGAGTGCCTTTCTTTTACCCATGAACTGAGCTTTCTGCCATTGAGAGAGTATTTCTCTGAATATCTTAATTGAGTCCTTTACTCTTTTTTCCTACATTTTGTCCATTGGTCTCCAATCTCTCCCCTGAGAGATGGATGCTCAACCTGGCATCCTCAAATTCCAAGACAGATTCTAGAAGCCTTCTCACGGCTCCAAGCCTTTCAGTAGTGTTACAGTCTGCAGCTGTGTCCTGCCTCCTAGGCCTGCAAAATGGGAGTCTGATTCATATTCACTGGAGGACTTGCTGGAATAACAGATGTCAGCAGGGGAGGCTGGGGAGACAAACCCCAGGGCCTGAAACACCTGCTCACAATCTTTTCTCCACTGACCTCCAGTTATCTAAGAGCACTGTGACTCTATTTTCCTTTCTGTCCTCAATATATTCCTTTCCCTCTTCTCCTTTCCAGGGACTCAGTTTGGAAATGAAATTCTGAAGCCAGATAATTAAGTAGCTTTGCAATAATGGCATAATTCTTTGCCAGTTTTCTGTGGTAACTCAGTAACTCCTGCTTTTATGCCAATGGTACACAATGCTACGTTTTGAGTCTACAGTTGTTCACTGAAAGTGTTGCTTAAAAAAAGAACCTAGTTATCAACAAATGAAATGCATCCAGTGTGACAGTCAGTTGCCATGGAGTAATCCCAGTTTTTTTAAAAAACTGAATCCTCTTGGGAAGAGAAAATGATAGTAAGAATTTCTCTGCCTGGAAGATTTCATTTAGCTGCCTCTGTCTATTTTTTCCAAGATTTCCCACTAACAGGCATAGTATTTTTCCCTCTTACCACTCTGAGTAGCCTAAGGTAGTCTAATTAAGGCAATGGATCATTCACATTGCTTTTCAGAAATCCTTCGGTGGTTTAATGAACAGGGGCAGAAATTTCAAAATGGGTTCTTCAGCATTGCATCCTAATTATATGTGAGTACCACACAATTACATTGAGACACCCACAGACATTCCTTTCTTTTCCTCTTCAAAGAAAAAGCAAACATTAATTGAACCATAATATGATTTGGGAGGTAAACATTCATGGAAATTGGAAAAAAAATTCTCTAGTTGTAATATGCATAATTCTTATCTGAATTTTCTTAATTTTCTACAATGAGGGATTTGCTGGTTGTAAGAGAAAAAAAGATAAAACTTAATTGACATAAAAGGCTTGCAGCCATCTTTAAGCTCTGAGTCTGCCTACTGAAAACAGCACCGTGGTGGCTTACTTACTTACTGATGGAAATGGTTAGAAGAATTTCAGTGAAAGCAGTCATGCATTGTAGTTCTGAATATCAAAGCATGGAGGCAAGCTGGAGTGCTAAGGAGGGAATTGAAATTGTGTGATGCATATTACAAAGCAAGAGAATGTATGCTTCAGGAGAGAGTGCAGTCAGTTATTAATATCGGAAACGCTTTGGGGGAAGGCTTTTGTTTTGATTCAGTTTTGAATCTAAAGCTTGTTCTTTAAAAACATAACTTACTTTTTCTTGTAAATCACAATGTGTGTGTGATTAAAAAGAACTGAAATAGCAAAAAGAAAGATGCATGGTGGCAAAAAAAAAAATTTTAAGGTTCCTGACATGTTTCCAACGTTCTAGTCCCCAGAGGTAAATATAATTTCTTCTGCTCCTTTTCAGAATTTCCTATGGATAGGTAGTACCTCTAGATCTCCATAGTTCTAGTCCATTTTCTCTGTGTCTGTCTATCAGTATGCACATATTAACCAGCTGTATAGCATGGAAAAAAGCTTCACTCTGGATGACAGTGCTTCAGTCAGAAATACGTCAGAGCCCTACTAGGGATCTGAGTGCAGGCCAGAGCCCAGGCAGTCCAAGCAAGCTTCCAACATGCACGGCATTATAGCTTAGGAAATTCTCTTCCCTCTCAGGGCTGCATAATCTCATAGGTAGAATGATGGAAGGACCTGGGATTCACAGGATCCCCTATGATGCTCTTAGGTCTGTAGTCTGTGATCATGTAACTGGGACACTCAGGGACACTTCCAAATGACCCATGTCCTGCAAGGACCCAAAACCTGTTCTTCAAGGCCAGTTTCTGCCAGATCTCTCAGACTTTAGCCAGGGCCCTTCAAACAAGCACACTGTGTAGCCTCCTCTAGGTGCTTTGGGTTCCTACCCCACTAGTGGGTAGCTGGAGCTCTAGGAACTGCCAAAAGGAAAGAGGAACAGAGGATTGGGGAAAAGGGGTTCTCAAAGAAGGTGACAGCTCAGGCCAATGCTTCATTTTCCTCTTCATCTCTTTTCACTCGTTCCCCTTCGCCCATTGCCATGAAGTTATACTCCAGGGGACCGAGATACCACTACAGAAATGTCTAGCTCTTGATTTTTGCCATGTGGGAATCAAATGAGTCTAATCAATACTGGGTATTCACCTGTGATTTGCTGGACAGACTGCTAGACAGGCATAAGGTAAAAATCTGAGGTATCATATGAGTCCTTGGACCTTGTGCTCAAAGTTTAAATCCAGGTGGGGAAGGAGAAATGTCCACAGCTAAACTGGAAGGCAATGTGGACACCACTAAGAGCAAGATGCAGGAGCCCTGTAGAGAAGACTCTGTGGGCAGAAATGGAGGCCAGCGTGGGCCAGCCAGGCTCATGGGTAGGAGGGCACTCACTCCAGGCCTGGGGAGCACTGAATATGCTGGGGAACACTATACATGAGCATTGCATGCTGAGGGGACAACAACCTGTTCCAGGTGCCTGGTGAGCAGGGCATGTGTAGGGAAGGACCAGGGAGGGAAGCCCAAACATCTAGGGGTTGGGCTGATAAGCCGAGAAGTTTAGAATTTGTTCTGAACAGCAGTGATTTTCAACTCTGCTATAATAAATATTTTGGAGTGCCTTCTATATAATACTCCTTGAGATGAAATTAATTCTTATTGCCATAACTTCCCTCTATACATAACAGAAAATTAAATACAAAATGAAAATAACTGTAAAGCATAAAGATTGCCAAAGAAAAATATGTCCTTTCTATGAAGGCTTACACCTGACATAAAACAGAAGATAGCTGAGTGTGGTAGCCACACCTGTAATGTTAGCACTAAGGGGCTAAGGCAAGAGGATCGATAGTTGAATCCCAGCTCGGGCAACTTTGTGACTTAGTGATACCCCATCTCAATATAAAAAAATAAAAGGAGAGGGGGTAATGATGCAGCTCATTGCAAAGGCCTGGGTTCAATTCCCAGTATTGCACAAAACAAAACAAAACAAAACAACAATAACAATAACAAAAAAAAGAAACCCACATCATGAAGTACTTAATATAAGGATGTTTGTGCCTGTACATGGGATCACCAGGATAGTGACAGTGACCAAGCTAAATGATACAGGGGCATGGCACTAGTGAGTCAAGGACCTTGTTGTCATGGTGATGAGATTTTCTGAAGTGTTGGACAACTGTGAGGAAATGTTGAACAACACAAAATGAAATCTACCCTTGATTTAGTCACCATGTTCACTTCTAGATAATTTGGAGCATATTAAAACCATGCAAAATTACTTTGTGTATCTATGTGAATTGGAATTGGTTCTAGGTTTACATAATTATAAATTGTGTTTTCAATTATGTTTACTAAAGTATTCAAAAGTCACATTGAAGGTGAGACCATTTCTTCTGTGAAGGAACAGTCGCACAGGTGTCTGGATGACTCAAACACATACCTTTGGATGCAGAGGTGGGGGCACTTGCAGGTGGCCTGTGAAGGTCAAATGTTGTCCTGCAGACATGGAGCTGAGCTGCAGGTGCCCAGCAGGCGAATTTCCAGGATGTCCTTAAAGGTTCCCTAGAGAAAGATTAGCTTGAAACCACTGTTGTGTCCAAAGGAAAGCAGCAGCCGATTCTGTCAATTGTATCTTGTATCAGAAGCAGGTAAGAGTTCTTTTTATGCCTCTTATCTCTTGCCTTGCTTCAGTGCCAGAGGAGGCAGCAACACTAGTGATCACGAAGAGACACAGAAATTCCATCTGATGTGTTAGAAAAATTAATTGTTCACTTTGGGGAAAAAAAGTGTTAGACTTCAGACCGTATATAAAATTAATTCCTAAAAATAAGCTGGGTGTGGTGGCACATTTCTGTAATCCCAGCACCAGAAGAGGCTGAAGCAGGAGGACCACAAGTTCAAATCCTATCTGAGCAACTTAGGGAGAGCCTGCCTCAAAATTAAAAAGGGTTGAGAATTAACTCAGTGCAAAGCCTCAATGTCCAGTACAGTACTGCAAAAACAAAATAAATCGCAACAACAACAAACCTAAACATTTTTAAAAGTTGTAAAAAACTATAGAAATATTGTTAAACATTTTTGGAATCATAGGTTAGACAATATCTTCTTTAAAAAAAATAAATTCCTCAGAAAAATCTAACAATAATGAACAGATAATTTCCCAAAGAAAAAAATACTAATAGTCTAAAATCAGTAAAAGATAGTCACCCTCACCAGGAATTGGAAAAGTCCAAACAATATCATGTATCTATCACCAGAATGGCAACATACACAACTGGTAATATTCAGGATTGTCAAGGAATATAGTGTGTATACCAATATTTTAAAAATGCATAATGTGAATCTAACAATTCAGCCTGTAGCGCTCTGTACCTGGGAGTAAATATACAGAAAGCTCATGCAAAGATTTTCCTTGTAGTGGTGTTCATAATTGCGCATATATGTACAATATGAATGAGCTTTGTGGAATATGGGACCTCCAAACTGTAGGGTTATCCACACAAGTTAAAGAAAAATGATGTGGATTTCTATACATGACTTGGAAAAAATAATGATGATGTATTCTTAATATAAAAGTACATTTTGTAGAAATATGAGCAGATTATCCTATTTATATAAAGAGTAAAAATTGTGCACACACATACATCTAAAATTAAAGAACTTGACCAAAATAGATATACAGTAAGTGTTGACAGAGATTACCTCTATGCTAGAGAATAAAAGTAAAGCATACGTTAGAGAAAGGCAAATCAAAACAACATCGAAAGTACATCTTACTTCAGAAAGAATGGCTGTCATCAAGAAATCAAAAAGCAACAAATATTGGAAAGGCTGTGGGGAAAAAGGAACCCTTCTACACTGTTGGTGAGAATGTAAATTAGTACAACCACTATGGAAATCAGTATGGAAAGTGCTTAAAAGATTAAAAATAGAGGACTGGGGATTTAGCTCAGTGGTTCCGCTGCCTGCCTTGCAAGCGCAAGGACCCGAGTTCGATCCCTCGTACCAAAAAAAAAAAAAAAGATTAAAAACAGAAATTCCATTTGACCCAGCTATACCTCTTCTGGGTACCTTCCAGAAACAGTTAAAGAAATCATATTACACTGATACATGCTCATGTTTTTAGCTGGACAATTCATAATAGCTAAATCTTAGAAGCAGCCTATATATCCATCAACAGATGAATGAATACAGAAATGTGATATGTACATACAGTGGAGTACTACTCTGCCATAAAGAAGGAAAAATTTGAGTCATTTGTAGGAAAATGGATGCACCTTTAGTCTATAAGGCTAAGTGAAATAAATCAGACACAGAAAGTTAAATATCGGGGCAGGGGAGCTGAGCCAGTCCCAGAACCCAGAAGGAAGCTCTCCTGCTGCCATCCCAAGCTCCTAGGGCAGAGAAGGTGAGCCGCACAGGTGCCAGAAGCATCCCCCCCGCCATGGAAATGAGAAGACACATAAACAAGCCCCCAAAATAGACTTCCACATCACCTACAGCAACCCCAAAGGGAAACAAGATGGAACAATCTGATACTCAACATCCTGGACTCTCTGAACTGGCAACAAAAGAGGATCTGGGAAAAATGAAATCAGAAATAATTACTCAGATAACAGCAAAGATTTTGCTCATGGTGCAAGACATGATTAATAAATCTAGACAGGACACAGATTAAAAAAATAGAGTATCTGAGGAACATGATGGAATCCCAACATAGGAAACAAACGGAATCCATAAAACAGATGCAAACAGATTTCCAGGAGATTGGAAACTCCATCAAAAGTCTGCACAGCAGAATGAACCAATATGAGGATAGAATTTCAGATATAGAAGAAAAGATTGCAATTAGTGACCAGGAAAAGAAAAATTGCTTCAAAATTGTAAAGGAATATGAGAAATCAATCCAGCAGCTGCTAGACTATGCAAAGAAGAATAACCTAAGACTGATTGGAGTCAATGAAGAAAGACGAGAGAGTGCAGATGACATAAAGAAACTTCACAGAAGTGATGGCAGAAAACTTCCCAAGGAGGGGAAAAGAACTTGACATACAGATAAGTGAGGCATATAGGACTCAAAATAGCCTTGATCAAAAAAAAAAATCTACACATAGGCATATAATAGTTAGGATTCCAGAAATCCAACAGAAGAACAAAATTCTACAAGCAGTGAGAGAAAAGAAACAAATCACATACAAAGGAAAGCCCATCAGAATCACAGAAGACTTCTCAATGCAAACCCTCAAGGCAAGAAGAGCTTGGAGTGATGTATTTCAAGCCCTAAAGGAAAACAGCCTCCAACCCAGATTGATGTACCCTGCAAAACTATCTTTCAAGAAGGGAAAGGAAAAATGATGAGAAATGGAAAAAATGGAAATAAAGTCTTTGTAAATAAGGAAGGGTGGAGGGCATGAAGGGAGGGCTAGGAATGGGGAAAAAATAAGAACCAAGATGCATTATGTAAAGGTACAATTTCCAATGAGAAATGTAATTGTGTTGTATACCTACAATGTACCAATAAAAGAATTTAATAAAAAATTTTTAAAAACTATCTTTCAAAATTGATGGAGAAATAAGATACTTTCATGATAAAGAGCACCTCAGGAACTTCATGAATACCAAACCGGCACTCCAAAAAATTTTGGAAAACACCCTAGGAAAAGACAATGAGGATCACAACGCCAGGAAACCCAGCAGAATGAATCCATAGGCTGTGACAAATTAAATGCAAAGGGGGAGAATCCAACAAAAAGATAAAGTCATGACAAGGCTTTTAAAACTTTTAACTTCATCTCCCTAATGAGTGTATAATTCAGTCTTGTTATTGTACTAATTAGTATTTTTCTGATTCTAGAGTTGCATACCTTTCCTTGTGCTGTGTTGGCTATTTATCATCTTCTTATGTCTACTGTTTAATTGGGTTGTCTATTAATGAGCTCTAAGAATTCTTTATATATTCTGGTCATAGGTTATATGCATTGTAAATATGGTCTGTTTAAGGACTACTTTTCATTTTAATGATGTCATTTAAAGTTCTAAATTTTGATGGAATCTCATTTATCAATTTTTTTCTTTTATACATCATGTCTTTTGTATACTAGATAGTTCTTGCCTACCCTGAATTCATAAACCTCTTCCCTTGTAATTTCTTCTTAAAGTTTTATACTTTTAGGCTCTCATATTTAGGTTCATAGATCCCTTCAAGTTATTTTCATGTAAGGAAATAAAGGGGTGAGGTTAATTTTTTATATACAGATACCAGGTGTTCTAGTGCCGTTTGCTGAAAACACTATCTCTTCCTCAGCTCTTGAATTGAGTTTATATTCTATAAAATGCTAATGGTAAATAATCTTTCAAAACTCAGTGGACCATATATGTGTGGTTCTATTTCTAGATTCTCTGTTTTATTCAAATCATCTATATGTCCTTCCTTACACCAATGCTGCCTTGATTACTGTAGCTTTAGAAGAAGTCTTAAAATTAGGTACTAAACGTCTTCCAACACTGTTTGTGTGTTTTTTTTTAACTTTTCTAGGTCCTTTGTACTCCTACATAACTTTTAAATTTCAATATCCAATTCTTCATTTATAGCAAGTATACGCAGACCTGAATTTTTATATATACCTTGTGTTTTCTAATCCTGCTAAATTCAAATACAAGTTCTAGGGACTCCTAGAGATTTCTCAGTATTTTCTCTGTAGATGATCATTTCATCTACATATAAAGATTTTGCTTCTACCTTGCCAATCCTATCCTAATTGTGTCATTTTATTGCCAGACTATTTTGGTGGGGCCTAGGTTTCAAAGTTTAATGGACAGGTAAAGAGTAAGCATATCTGCCCTTGTTCCCCACCTTAAGGAGAAAGCATTGTATCTTCTCCATTCATGTAAGGCATTCTTGCTGGAAGTATGGCATACATGTCTTCAATCTGTTGAGAAGGTTCTGTTCTACTTCTAGTCTCCTGATAGCTTTTACCATGAACAGCTGTAGAATTGAGTCCAATACTTTTTCTCCAACTAGTGACAGGATCATATGGTTTTTTCCTTTCCTCTGTTAAAATGATGACTTTTGGGGGTGGATCTTCCAATGCTGAACCAACACTGCCATCCCTGTAACAAAACCACTTTCTACATACTGCCAGATCTGACTTCTAATAGTTCATTTTGTTGAACAAATTTCTATCTATGTTCATATTTTTTTCTTCTATTATCTTTATCCAGTTTTAGGATTAGCACAATGTTGATTTCCTAAAATGAGGGGAGAAGTGTTCCTTCTTTTTTCTGCTTTAATTGTTTGATATAATTTATCAGTTAAAATGTTTATGAGCCTGCTGTTGTCCTATAGGTAGGTTTTCAAGCTAGGAATATACTTTCTTTAATAGGTGATATTCAAATTTTATATTTCCTCCAGAGTTAGTTTCATTAATTTGTCTTCCAAGGTACTTCTTAGAAGTTGTCAAATTTATTTCAAAAAAGATTTTTGTAATATGCTTTCTATATCCTTTTAAATTCTGTAAAATCTGTGGTAATGTCTCCTAGATCTTGATATTATAATTTAAAAAATGTATAACTGATATTGTGTAACAGGAAGAAAAGGTCTAAAGGTGCAGGGGAAGTGGGAGGGGTAGGGGAAAGGAAAAAAGGGAAAAGAAAAAATACCAGAAAAGGAAAAAAATGGAAACAAAGTCTTTGCAAATAGGGAAGGGTGGAGGGGGTGAAGGGAGGGCAGGGGAAGGGGGAAAAAAAAGAACCAAGGTACTCATGTAATGGTACAAGAGCCCAATGATGTATGTAACTGTATTTTATACCGAAAGTGTACCAATAAACTTAATGGGAAAAAAAAAGAAAGTTAAATATCCCATGATTTCTCTTATATGAGGAATCCAAAATATAAATAATTTAAAGAGAAAAATAAAAGACAGATGATAGGAAACAGGGAGATAGAGTTTGTGCAGATAAGAAGGTGATCTGGATATGGGGAGGAATGTGAAGGAGAGGAGAGGAAGGGGAAGTAAAAGGAAGTAAAAAGGATTAAAGTGCGATGTGTACGTGTACTGATTCCTCATGACGAATGTATTCAATAGGCATTGTAAACATGTTAATAAAAAGTTAAAAATAAACCTCTTTTGTTAAAACTGAAAGAATGGAGAGTGAAGATTTTTACTTTTGTGTTCTCTCTCTCTATTTTTTTCTGAAGTGTTATATAAAATATGTTGATGTGTTTCTTGCGCAAACTTTTAACAAACGCTTAAGAACTGTCAAACACGTTTTTGTGTGGAAGCTATGTCGGCTTTGGGAAGCCAAGCTCTCAGTTTTCCTCAGTCCTCCCTGGCTGCTGTTTCTCTGGATCGTACAAGGTCCTCCTTGTCTTGCTGAGCTCTAAACACTGACAGCCCCAGGGCTCGGGCATGCAACCTGTTCTTTCTCAGTCAGCAGTGGTTCTGTGCATAATCACAGTCAATTCCACGGCTTTGTTGACAGATCCTAACTTTTAGCTCCAACTTCCAACTTTGCCCTGGTTTGCCAAATCTAAATGATTGTGTACATGATACCTCCAACTGGATATCTGAGAATATCAATATTAACTTGGCCAAACTACTTGTTTAGTTTTTCCTCTTCAAAGCTGGTCCTCCCTTATCTTTTCCATACCCAGAAACAATACCCCCTTTCATCAAATTACTTGAGCCAAAAACCTCAGGGCCACTCTCAGTTTTTCAGCCCAAACTTAATAGAACTCAGTCTCTTAAACTCTGGTCCAAGCCACATCATCTCTCATCTGGGCTATCACGATAAGTTGCTTCCAAGATGGGCTTTGTGCTTCCAGTCTTGCCTGGTCTGAAGTTCCTTTTCCACTCAGCAGCCAAGGGTATACTTCTAAAGTCAAAGTCAAGTCACGTAACTTGTTACTTTCTAGTGCAAAACCCAACAGTGACTTCACCTTCCACCACAAATGCCAAATCCCTTAGCATAACTGATCATGTCTACAAATATCTAGTCCAGGATTGACCTTAGTTCCCACCATTGACTCCTATTCATTACCTGGGACTCCAACTACATAACCAAGCATTTGTGTGAACAACAGGCAGAGTTCTGTCTTTGAAGGTCTCTTCTTCCCCTGGCCTGAAGTTCTTCCTGCAGATTTTCACATGCACCCTTTTATCACTCCGTTCAAGAGTTTGCCCTAAAGTTACCTCCTCAGAGCGCCTTTAGTGCCTAACTAGGAAACTATCTCCTACAGTGTCCTTTTGTTGTCGTCTCCTACAAGTGAAGGGCTTCTTCTGGTGGCTGGCAATTCTTCACGGAGTAGTCAAGATTAAAAGTGGAGGAGCAGCAGAGCCACGAGGAGACTAAGCTCCTGCTGTGTGGCAGTGTTTCTCGGCTTCAAGCTTCACCACAGGCTTATCTTGGGGAGGTGCTGGCTGGGCTACCCTTGTGTCGGTGTTTTCATATCTGTGCTTTAGATCTGGGCATGTTCCCCAGAAGGGCGTCATACCTGAAAAGTAAAGATCTGGCTGGTGATATTTCAAATAAGGCCCAAGCCTGGCAGGCAGTGTCTTGGGAGTCAGGGCTCCGCATGCTGGAGTCTCCTAATTCCTCTGGTTTTGTTCAGGCCCAGAGACTCCAGATTGGATTTCCAATCTAGGAACCCATTCTAGTCTCCAAGGGAAAATATCCAGACATCTGGGAGACAGTGTGAAGAAAGAGCCGTGAAGGACAGCTGCCCAGTGAGTGAGGTAGAAGATCTAGTGATGTGGGTGCGTCCCAACAACTTATGTGACCTTTCCTTAATTTAGCAGCCCCTTTGCCCCAAGTATCTCAGTTTTGGTGCTAATAGTTCTCAAGCCTTTTGAGGCTTCTGGTTGCAAATTAAGTTGGGACAGTCCTGCTAAGCTCTATGAGTATGTCCAGAAGTGTGCACTCTGGACAGAGATGTAGTTGAGCACATGGCGGCAGGATGAATTAGCAGAGGGAGCCCTTCAGGGCAGACTTTGAGGTGTCGGGACAGAGCTTAATGCCTGCTGGAGGAGCAAGCCAAGACTGCAGCTCCAGCTCAGCCCCTAGACCCAGCAGCTCCTTGCAGTTCACAAGCCACATCCAGCAGGCCTGGTCCTCGGCCTTCCCCAGGACTGTCTCAGGTTAACCTCACCTGTTTCCTGGCACCCATTTGCCAGAAGTGTGTTGCAGTGTCTTCTCCTTTGTTCTCAGTGTTCTTGTGGATTTATGTGTTATCTGCTAATGTCCTTTTTATGTGATTTTAGTAGAGTTTAGGGAAGGAATAAGATAAAACGAATGTGTCCAATCTATTATTTAACTCAGAATCTTGCCCACTGTTTTGAGCAGTAGATTTTTTTTTTTTGGTACCGGGGATCGAACTCGGGTCCTTGTGCTTGCGCGGAAGGTGGCAAAACCACTGAGCTAAATCCCCGGCCCTTGAGTTGCAGCATTTTGCAGTCATCTCACTTCTTGTTTGTTCGTTATTATGTGAAAGATAATTGTGTTTGTTTCTCCTGGAAATGGATTCTGTTTAAGAATGGTATTAAAAAGATATGAGCATTTACCTTCGAGTAAAGGAAAAAGATAGCAATTTAGCCTTCTTACTATTAAAATGAAGCTGTTTATTTCACTTAATTTGAGCTTTCTCTTTAATTTTTAATAAAAGGATTTAATGCACATAATTTTTAGTATAAACTGCATATATAAACTAATGTTTTTATCTTAGCTTTGTTTTCTCTTATTATCCTCGATTTATTTTGTTTTCCATATTCTATTCTATCTTCTGTATATTTTATCTAGAGTTGTTCTACGTATGAGAATGATTTTGATACATATGCAACCTTTTTTTTCTTTTTTGTGGTACTGAGAATTTTGCCCAGTCCTTCACAGTGAGTTACCTTCCCAGTTCTTTTTTGAGATGGGGTTTTGCTTTGTAGTTCAGGCTGGTCCTGAACTCACTATGTAGCCCAGGCTGGCCTAGAAGTCGAAACAATCCTCCTGCCTAGCCTCCCAAGTGCTGGGACTACAAGCGTGTGCCACCACACCTGGCTCCCAGTTCTTATTTTTTCTTTTTAAATTTTCATACTTAGGGCCAGGGATTTAGCTCAGTGGTTTCGTCACCTGCTGCACAAGTGCAAGGACCAGAGTTCGATCCCTGGTACCAAAAAAAAAATTTTTTTTTCATACTTTATTCCTTGTATCAGTAGGTTAAGAAATTAAAATTTCCCCAATAATGATGCATAGATAATGTTTATAAGTAGGACTAAAAAGCTCAGTTTCACAAAGTAACATTACATGGTCTCTTTAAATACAATTTTAATCCTTATTTTAAGCTAAGGGCTATAATAATTTAATGCAATAAGCTAAGTACACACAAAACTTGTATATCTTGAGTTACAAAAGGGGTTTCTATGGCCACATATGGTTTTAATCAAGTGCATGTTTCCACAAGGAGCAAGTACTTACAAATATGCTAGCATAACACTACTTCAAATGCTTATCTTGTCATCAGCCTTTTAAGCACTGCTTTTCCTCCTATTGAAAGCATTTAGTTTTAGAATCCTTGACCCAGGAAAATGAGTTACCCTAAAACTTAACAAATAATAGAAGCCAAAAGTCTTTTAGATCACGAAAGCATTAACGCAGAAGCACTGACATGAAACTTAGTTTCTCAAAAATAAAGTTATCTTTAGAAAAGATAGTAAAACAAACTATTTTTTAAGATAGGTAAACATTC